>NC_068454.1:27377935-27420435 GCF_023373465.1 Oncorhynchus keta | reverse complement strand
ACACCTGGTTTTCTGAAACCCATCTGAGCTTCCCCTGGCCAGCACTCCATCTTCCCCCTGTGTTTCAATAAATACCTTGGTTACTTCATCCCAGTCTCCTCGTCTGAGTCTGCGCTTGGGTTCCCCTGTTCCACTCCGCGTAAAAATTCAGCTGTGGAAATTTACTTCATTTTAATCGTTTTTTTTTATGGTCTCACAATAATCAGTTTTCTGAGGGTGTTAATGTTGTGACAACAATTTGATACGGGTGGTGTTCTAACCAAGCTTTTACCTCACTAGTTCTTTTTGTTTTGAGCCACTTGCTCCTTTCTGTCGTACTTCACTCATAGGTTTAAAAATGACTGAGTCAGTGAGCACAGTTGGCGCACGCAGAGAGGGTCAACAACGAGCTAACGCGCATATGCACGCACACACCACATCACCTCTCCTCTGGTCCATAAAAACGTCATGCTGAGGTTTTGTGTTTGGTGGTCTTTGTTTGTCCTCCTTGCCTGGAGCAGCAGCGGCAGCTCCCTGCTCCCTCTGTGCTGTGAGTGCCACACATGCCCTAGCGGAATCGTACACACACACACACCAACCTTAGCACACACAAACCCTAGCGCAACGTCCCTCCTCCCATCTCACCCATGGCGTGGCTGAGAATTAATTTCCGTGTTGAGCGACAGGTTCCTTCCCTCCCGTAGAGAGAAGCAGAAAACATATTAACACCACGTCCAATCATCTGTGGAGTACGCTTTAATCAGGCTGCTACGGGACGGCTAGGTCACACACACACACTGTTACAGCGCATCCGCCAGCCAGCCAACCCCGTAATGGTTATGAATATGTCTAATCTGTTTCAGCCGTACGCCGCTAATCTGTTTGTGGAAAATATAGAGAGCCACACGCACACATTTGTTGAGAGAGACAAAGACAGCTCTGTAAATAATGCAAATCTTCTAACAAGTTTTTTTCTGTGTTTTATTCGGCAGGAGTCTGGATTATGTCTGACAAGGACTCTCATTGAGGATAGTCTGGATTATGTCTGACAAGGACTCTCATTGAGGATAGTCTGGATTATGTCTGACAAGGACTCTCATTGAGGATAGTCTGGATTATGTCTGACAAGGACTCTCTCTGAGAATAGTCTGGATTATGTCTGACAAGGACTCTCATTGAGGATAGTCTGGATTATGTCTGACAAGGACTCTCATTGAGGATAGTCTGGATTATGTCTGACAAGGACTCTCTCTGAGGATAGTCTGGATTATGTCTGACAAGGACTCTCATTGAGGATAGTCTGGATTATGTCTGACAAGGACTCTCATTGAGGATAGTCTGGATTATGTCTGACAAGGACTCTCTCTGAGGATAGTCTGGATTATGTCTGACAAGGACTCTCTCTGAGGATAGTCTGGATTATGTCTGACAAGGACTCTCTCTGAGGATAGTCTGAATTAGGTCTGACAAGGACTCTCATTGAGGATAGTCTGGATTATGTCTGACAAGGACTCATTGAGGATAGTCTGGATTTGGTCTGACAAGGACTCTCTCTGAGGATAGTCTGGATTATGTCTGACAAGGACTCTCTCTGAGGATAGTCTGGATTATGTCTGACAAGGACTCTCATTGAGGATAGTCTGGATTATGTCTGACAAGGACTCTCTCTGAGGATAGTCTGGATTATGTCTGACAAGGACTCTCATTGAGGATAGTCTGGATTTGGTCTGACAAGGACTCTCATTGAGGATAGTCTGGATTATGTCTGACAAGGACTCTCATTGAGGATAGTCTGGATTTGGTTTGACAAGGACTCTCATTGAGGATAGTCTGGATTATGTCTGACAAGGACTCTCTCTGAGGATAATCTGGATTAGGTTTGACAAGGACTCTCACTGAGGATAGTCTGGATTAGGTCTGACAAGGACTCTCTCTGAGGGTAGTCTGGATTATGTCTGACAAGGACCCTCTCTGAGGATAGTCTGGATAAGGTCTGACAAGGACTCTCTCTGAGGATAGTCTGTATTAGGTCTGACAAGGACTCTCATTGAGAATATTCTGGATTAGGTCTGACAAGGACTCTCATTGAGGATAGTCTGGATTATGTCTGACAAGGACTTTCTCTGAGGATAATCTGGATTAGGTTTGACAAGGACTCTCACTGAGGATAGTCTGGATAAGGTCTGACAAGGACTCTCTCTGAGGATAGTGTGGATTAGGTCTGACAATGACTCTCACTGAGGATAGTCTGGATTATGTCTGACAAGGACTCTCATTGAGAATATTCTGGATTAGGTCTGACAAGGACTCTCTCTGAGGATAATCTGGATTAGGCCTGACAAGGACTCTCATTGAGGATAGTTTGGATTAGGGCTGACAAGGACTCTCATTGAGAATAGTCTGGATTAGGTCTGACAAGGACTCTCATTGAGGATAGTCTGGATTAGGTCTGACAAGGACTCCCATTGAAGATAGTCTGGATTAGGTCTGACAAGGACTCTCATTGAGGATAGTCTGGATTAGGTCTGACAAGGACTCTCATTGAGGATAGTCTGGATTAGGGCTGACAAGGACTCTCATTGAGAATAGTCTGGATTAGGTCTGACAAGCACTCTCATTGAGGATAGTCTGGATTAGGTCTGACAAGGACTCTCATTGAGGATAGTCTGGATAAGGTTTGACAAGGACTCTCTCTGAGAATAGTCTGGATGAGGTCTGGAAAGGACTCTCTCTGAGGATAGGTGTCATTACAGACCCTGGTTCAATTCCAGGCTGTACCGGTCGTTATTGGGAGTCCCATAGGGCGGTGCACAATTGGCCCAGCGTCGTCCGTGTTAGGGTTTGGCCGGGGTAGGCCATCATTGTAAATAAGAATTTGTTCTTAACTGACTTGCCTAGTTAAATAATCGTAAAAAATGTATATAAAATTATCTCTGAGAATTCCCAAGATGAGAATAATCAGGGCTGTCCTCTGTGCACCATAGTGCACTGAGGGATGGAGGTTAGTGAGGGTGAAGAGAGGGGGTTGGTCGGATCTCCCCCAGCCCCAGTAAACTCTCTGATCCGAGGTTGACAATATAATCCATATTAGAAGACTGGGGTTGCATCACAAATTGAACTCTATTCCCTATGTAGTGCCCAGGGCCCTGGTCAAAAGTAGTGCGCTATATAGGGAATAGGGTGCCATTTTGGATATCTCATCCTCTCCTCCCTCCAATCATGAAATATGAAATTGCAAACGTGTTAGTGTTGTCTTTCCCTGACTGGCTGAGGGTTTAAATCCAGGCTGGATGGATTTGGTACCGGGGGGGTAACGTAATTATTTCCTGTGTTTGTGTGTGTGTGAGCATATGTGCGTGCGTGCATATATGTGTTTGTGCATGTTTGTGTGTGTCTGCTACTATGAGTCTCCAATCTATGGAGGAGGAGAGAGGAAAAACAACAACGAAACTAGATGACAGTTAATATCACCAATAAGACAAGGTCTGTCTGGCCGAAAGCCACATCTATCATGTCTGTCTGGCTGATAGAGCGGTATTGTACTCAGGGCTGAGGACTCCTTTAGCTGTTCCTCTAGGCAAGATTCTGTACTTTCTTTGTGTCTAAACAGCTTTGTGATTTCACACTTTATTTATATTTATAGATGACAAACCAGTTTGTTATTACGGCACATGAATGTTAACATGTTCAAATGGCATTACTGCAACAACAAAAAATTCATTTAGATGAAATGCCTCTCCTGTAAAGTAGTGACGTCCATTATACACCCAGCTTTCTGAAACAGGTCGCATATCTGTGTGTGTGTGTGTGTGTGTGTGTGTGTGTGTGTGTGTGTGTGTGTGTGTGTGTGTGTGTGTGTGTGTGTGTGTGTGTGTGTGTGTGTGTGTGTGTGTGTGTGTGTGTGTGTGTGTGTGTGTGTCAGTACTTTGTCCTGATGTGTTTCTCTGTGTTTTCTCCTATCCTACAGAGATCCTACAGGGTGGTGTCTATGTCGACCAGAATAAGTTCCTGTGCCACGCAGACACCATACACTGGCAAGACATCGTCAAGAACGCCCGCGTCAGCCCTCTGGTTGTGCCAACCAATAGCAGTGTTACATGTGAGTAGCTCACCAATGGAAAATGTAGACTCATTTTCTTAACACTTTTATATGTAGCCTGGATGTCTTTTACAATAATAAGAAGAGCCAGACTATGACCACCAATATCATAGTAACTCACCAACAAAATAGGAAATGTCTATCCATCCAGCCACGTTCTCATACACAAATAAATGATTTCACCAATTTACCTTTATAGCTTTTAGGACAATGGAGAGAGACAAACTATGTTATAAACACATGGTGACAGACGCATATAGGACAAGGCTGCCATGAACAGAATTAAGATCATAATATCTCAACATGTCACATCTAAGGGCCTACAAAATATACCTTGCTCAACTGTGACCCTAATGAAATGATATCACAAATGTACCATATTAACCGAGAAGTGGCTACACAAGGAGTGTCAACAGCCAGAAAAGCAATCACTTATTATACGTCCCAAATGGAAACTTATTCCTATACACTGTAGTGTACTACTTTTGACCAGAGCTCTATGGGAAGTAGTATACTATAAAGGTGATAGGGTGCCATTCGGGATACACTTAGTAACCTGAATCCGTAAAACAACAGTTCCAAGAAATGCATAATCTCTCAGTAATGCCTTTCTGTAATCAAAGAGAAGACAAGTGAACATAATTATTATTATTTTATATTTTTATAGCACAAACATGCCATCGGCCTAATCTGACGAAGGGAGTCGTGGGGGGGTAGCAGTGGGGGTAGTTTATGTCGCCTTGTGTTATTGCTCTTCTGACCTGATTTTCTCTCATTGTCCCACGAGTCTGTTTGTAACCCTTGCTCTATAGTTCCCTCATGTTTTATGGAGTGGTTTTGTCATTGGTTGGTGATATATCTGTTGGTTTTGGTTTATTCTTTATTTATTGTATGTTTTTATTTGTTATTAATGACTAGCTGTCCTAGAACAACCTCTGGATCTGCCAACCTTCAAACACCAGCTCACAGCATTGATGATATGTCAGCATCATCCATTTATATTGCATTCTCTTCATTGGTCTCACTCAATACTTTTGATAATCTGATTTACGCACGCACGAACGCACGCACGTACACACACACACACACACACACACACACACACACACACACACACACACACACACACACACACACACACACACACACACACACACACACACACACACACACACACACACACACACACACACACATACAAACAGTGCAGACACTACACATCCTACTAAAGATCAAAGGGGGTCTGGAAACTTGTAATCCATCTTTAGACTATAATCTCCTCTATTCTTGGGGCAACTCCAGGTTTTTTTTTTGTTTTTATTGGCTCTTCAAAACAACAAAGGAATTTGAAATCGACTCCCTATCAATCCACGTATAAGCCTCTCTAGCTCTCATAGCCAAACCCATAACACAGAAAGTTGTAAAGTCATTTCGTTTCGACATTTTAACCTTCAGTAGTGAAACATTATGATGCGGAGAGAAAGAGTGTGATAGTTGTACTGAAGGTCAAGGGGAATTAGAATGTAGATAGTAAGACCTTGGACACTAAAGCCTGGTTATGACATCATATACAACTCTGTGTGGGCTCAGGTATACATATATGTTACAGATAGACATGTCTTTATCTCCAGCTCCCCAGCTTACCCCATTACCATGTCTCCTCTCCTGATCAGCTTCTACTGACTGGTGTTTTTATGCTAACCTAGAACGAGAGGGAGGGAAAGAGTGAGAGAGAGGGAGGTGTAACAGAAGAGGCTTTCATGGTTCAGTTTGTCGCCCAGAGAGGACAAACCTGATCAAAAGACAGTGAAGTGGTTCATATTACTCATAGATATGACTTATTTTACAATATTACTGACTTATTTTACAATATTACTGACTTATTTTACAATATTACTGATAGATATGACTTATTTTACAATATCACTGATAGATATGACTTATTTTACAATATTACTGACTTATTTTACAATATTACTGACTTATTTTACAATATTACTGATAGATATGACTTATTTTACAATATTACTGATAGATATTACTTATTTTACAATATTACTGACTGATTTTACAATATTACTGACTTATTTTACAATATTACTGATAGATATGACTTATTTTACAATCTTACTGACTTATTTTACAATATTACTGATAGATATTACTTATTTTACAATCTTACTGACTTATTTTACAATATTACTGATAGATATTACTTATTTTACAATATTACTGACTGATTTTACAATATTACTGACTTATTTTACAATATTACTGATAGATATGACTTATTTTACAATCTTACTGACTTATTTTACAATATTACTGACTTATTTTACAATATTACTGATAGATATGACTTATTTTACAATATTACTGATATATATGACTTATTTACAATATTACTGATAAATATAAAAAATAAATAAAACATTGAATGTATTTATATAGCCCTTCGTACATCAGCTGATATCTCAAAGTGCTGTACAGAAACCCAGCCTAAAACCCCAAACAGCAAGCAAAAAACCTAGGAAGAAACCTAGAGAGGAACCAGGCTATGTGGGGTGGCCAGTCCTCTTCTGGCTGTGCCGGGTGGAGATTATAACAGAACATGGCCAAGATGTTCAAATGTTCATAAATGACCAGCATGGTCAAATAGTAATAATCACAGGCAGAACAGTTGAAACTGGAGCAGCAGCACGGCCAGGTGGACTGGGGACAGCAAGGAGTCATCAGGTCAGGTAGTCCTGAGGCATGGTCCTATCCGAACAAACTGACTCTAGCCCCCGACACATAAACTACTGCAGCATAAATACTGGAGGCTGAGACAGGAGGGGTCAGGAGACACTGTGGCCCTATCCGATGACACCCCCGGACAGGGCCAAACAGGAAGGATATAACCCCACCCACTTTGCCAAAGCCACTAGAGGGATATCTTCAACCACCAACTTACCATCCTGAGACAAGGCCGAGTATAGCCCACAAAGATCTCCGCCACGGCACAACCCTAGGGGGGGCGCCAACCCAGACAGGAAGATCACATCAGTGACTCAACCCATTCAAGTGATGCACCCCTCCTAGGGACGGTATGAAAGAGCCCTAGTAAGCCAGTGACCCTGTAATAGGGTTAGAGGCAGAGGATCGCAGTGGAAAGAGGGGAACCGGCCAGGCAGAGACAGCAAGGGCGGTTCTTTGCTCCAGAGCCTTTCCGTTCACCTTCACACTCCGGGGCCAGACTACACTCAATCATATGACCCACTGAAGAGATGAGTCTTCAGTAAAGACTTAAAGGTTGAGACTGAGTTTGTGTCTCTCACATAGGTAGGCAGACCATTCCATAAAAATGGAGCTCTGTAGGAGAAAGCCCTGCCTCCAGCTGTTTGCTTAGAAGGGACAATTAGGAGGCCTGCGTCTTGTGAACGTAGTGTACGTGTAGGTATGTACGGCAGGACCAAATCAGAGAGATAGGTAGGAGCAAGCCCATGTAATGCTTTGTAGGTTAGCAGTAAAACCTTGACATCAGCCCTAGCCTTAACAGGAAGCCAGTGTAGGTAGGCTAGCACTGGAGTAATATGATCAATTTTTTTGGTTCTAGCCAGGTTTCTAGCAGCCGTATTTAGCACTAACTGAAGTTTATTTAGTGCTTTATCCGGGTAGCCGGAAAGTAGAGCATTGCAGTAGTCTAACCTAGAAGTGACAAAAGCATGGATTAATTTTTCTGCATCATTTTTGGACAGAAAGTTTCTGATTTTTGCAATGTTACATAGATGGAAAAAAGCTGTCCTTGAAACAGTCTTGATATGTTCTTCAAAAGAGAGATCAGGGTCCAGAGTAACGCAGAGGTCCTTCACAGTTTTATTTGAGACGACTGTACAACCATTAAGATTGATAGTCAGATTCAACAGAAGATCTCTTTGTTTCTTAGGACCTAGAACAAGCATCTCTATTTTGTCCCAGTTTAAAAGTAGATATGACTTATTTACAATATTACTGACTTATTTACAATATTACTGATAGATATGACCTATTTACAATATTACTGATAGATATGACTTATTTTACAATATTACTGATAGATATGATTTATTTACAATATTACTGATAGATATGACTTATTTTACAATATTACTGACTTATTTACAATATTACTGATAGATATGAATTATTTACAATATTACTGATAGATATGACTTATTTCACAATATTACTGATAGATATGACTTATTTACAATATTACTGACTTATTTTACAATATTACTGATAGATATGACTTATTTTACAATATTACTGACTTATTTTACAATATTACTGATAGATATGACTTATTTTACAATATTACTGATAGATATGACTTATTTACAATATTACTGATAGATATGACTTATTTTACAATATTACTGACTTATTTACAATATTACTGATAGATATGAATTATTTACAATATTACTGATAGATATGACTTATTTCACAATATTACTGATAGATATGACTTATTTCACAATATTACTGATAGATATGACTTATTTACAATATTACTGACTTATTTTACAATATTACTGATAGATATGACTTATTTTACAATATTACTGATAGATATGACTTATTTTACAATATTACTGATAGATATGACTTATTTACAATATTACTGACTTATTGTACAGCATGTGTTACAATTCCTATTGAGTAAGTGCGAGTGAGTGATTGAGTGAGGGAGGGAGAGATGGAGAGAAGGGTAGCAAAGGACAGTTGATGGAGTCCGAGCGAGTACCAGCCCACTGGGCACACACTGGTTGAATCAATGTTGTTTCCTTGTCATTTCAATGAGATTACGTTGAACCAATGTAGAATAGACGTTGAATTGACGTCTGTGCCCAGTGGGAGGGATGGATGGATGAAAAGAGGGAGGGATGAAGAGAGGGATAGACGAAGGGAGCTAGAGATGTCAGAGAGAGCGTCAGTCTTAAATATAATTGCTCTTTACTGAAGTGGAACAGAGACAGAGGACGCCATTCAGCACTCATCCAGCCTCACTCTGCAATTACCAAGCAGTCAATTAAGCCCTCCAAAACACAGCTAGCACTAATATAGCAGCAGAGTTTCTAGCTAGTAGCTGTTGTCGCTGACTCTCTCCCCTACAGCAGTCATTAATAAGACAACTCTAGTACAGTGCATTAAGGACACAAAACAGTAGAGTTGAACAGTGTCACTGTTGAAATCATCATAGCCTTAAGCATGCCAGTGCTTAAAAGAGGAGCTAGTAAGATGGGTGGTTTGATCATAATATCTCTGCTATGGAAAGTATTTGACTGGATAATTTACCCCCATGTCGTCCACAGGTCAGAAGTGTCACGTATCCTGTAATGGTCGCTGCTGGGGCCCAAAGGAGGACCAGTGTCAGACCTGTGAGTACCTCCCCGCAGTCTCTCTCTCTCTCTTTTTCTCTCTCACTCTCTCATTCGTTCGCTTTCTTTCTCCCCTGCCTCTCACCCACAACACGCAGACAGGCAGCACAGGAGTGCACTTTAACACTGCCAGCATAATTGGCTATGGCCCTGTGGCCCTCCCACAGACTCTTCTATTCTCTCTTTCTCTCACTCTCTTTTTTTCCCTCTCTCTCGCTCTCTCTCACTCTCCTCTCCCTCTCTCTCTATCTTCTTTTCCCCATCGTCTCCTCCTCCGGCTCATGCCCCATCTCGCCCTCCTCCACAATGCCAGATTTTAAATCCTTGCCTCCTCAGGCTTAAACAACTGTGATTTCCCCTGCTACCCACTCCAATGACTGCCCGGCGTTAAGTCAAACTGTTAAACAACACACCGTCTGTTGCCTCACCTGTGAGCCAGTCTGAAGATAGCTGTGGTGTGTGAGAGGTAACCTGGGTTAGCTGTGTAAGCACATAGGACTGACAATCACAAACGCTCACGCACGCACACGCACGCACGCATGTGCGCACATGCACACACACACACACACACACACACACAGACACACAAAGACACAGACAGACACACACACACACACACACACACACACACACACACACACACACACACACACACACACACACACACACACACACACACACACACACACACACACACACACACACACACACACACACACACACTACCACTCAGCAGCACTCAGCCCAGAGGGGTGTCTCTCTCTGTCTGCGGGAGGGTGGTACCACATGGGGCTAATAACAGCACAGCGTTTAGCTTCTTAGATATACAGTACTGCTAGTATTCGTAGATATACAGTACTGCTAGTATATTATGTCTGATATATTACTATGCCTTAGTCTCCTGCTGTGAAGGGATGTGTGTTACGTACCCTATCCATACCTTCGTGGACAAGCACCTGTTTAAGAAGATAGGGCTTGACACACACACAGTTTCTTTCTAACAGGAGAAGGTGTGCTGTAACAGTCCTGTAGTAAACACCATTAGGGTTGAGTTGAGGAAGAAGTCAAACTGCCTGTAAATTCCCTCTTCTGTCTCTAATTAATCACTCTCATGTCCTGTCTGAGTACTTCTACCTCAGCCTGTCTGTCTGTCTATCCCAGGCCCCCATGTGCTTCTGTCATTGTACTGTACATGTCTTTCATTTCTCTCCATCTGTGGTCTTCTCTCTTTTTACCCAGATTGTTCCATGTATTTCCCCTATTCTCTTTACTGTATGTATTTCCCCTATTCTCTTTACTGTATGTATTTCCCCTATTCTCTTTACTGTATGTATTTCCCCTATTCTCTTTACTGTATGTATTTCCCCTATTCTCTTTACTGTATGTATGTCCCCTATTCTCTTTACTGTATGTATGTCCCCTATTCTCTTTACTGTATGTATTTCCCCTATTCTCTTTACTGTATGTATTTCCCCTATTCTCTTTACTGTATGTATGTCCCCTATTCTCTTTACTGTATGTATTTCCCCTATTCTCTTTACTGTATGTATTTCTCCTATTCTCTTTACTGTATGTATGTCCCCTATTCTCTTTACTGTATGTATTTCCCCTATTCTCTTTACTGTATGTATTTCCCCTATTCTCTTTACTGTATGTATGTCCCCTATTCTCTTTACTGTATGTATTTCCCCTATTCTCTTTACTGTATGTATTTCTCCTATTCTCTTTACTGTATGTATTTCCCTATTCTCTTTACTGTATGTATTTCCCTATTCTCTTTACTGTATGTATTTCTCCTATTCTCTTTACTGTATGTATTTCCCTATTCTCTTTACTGTATGTATGTCCCCTATTCTCTTTACTGTATGTATTTCTCCTATTCTCTTTACTGTATGTATTTCCCTATTCTCTTTACTGTATGTATGTCCCCTATTCTCTTTACTGTATGTATTTCCCTATTCTCTTTACTGTATGTATGTCCCCTATTCTCTTTACTGTATGTATTTCTCCTATTCTCTTTACTGTATGTATTTCCCCTATTCTCTTTACTGTATGTATTTCCCTATTCTCTTTACTGTATGTATTTCCCCTATTCTCTTTACTGTATGTATTTCCCTATTCTCTTTACTGTATGTATTTCCCCTATTCTCTTTACTGTATGTATTTCCCCTATTCTCTTTACTGTATGTATGTCCCCTATTCTCTTTACTGTATGTATTTCCCCTATTCTCTTTACTGTATGTATGTCCCCTATTCTCTTTACTGTATGTATTTCCCCTATTCTCTTTACTGTATGTATTTCCCCTATTCTCTTTACTGTATGTATTTCCCCTATTCTCTTTACTGTATGTATGTCCCCTATTCTCTTTACTGTATGTATTTCCCCTATTCTCTTTACTGTATGTATGTCCCCTATTCTCTTTACTGTATGTATGTCCCCTATTCTCTTTACTGTATGTATTTCCCCTATTCTCTTTACTGTATGTATGTCCCCTATTCTCTTTACTGTATGTATTTCTCCTATTCTCTTTACTGTATGTATTTCCCCTATTCTCTTTACTGTATGTATTTCCCCTATTCTCTTTACTGTATGTATTTCCCCTATTCTCTTTACTGTATGTATTTCCCCTATTCTCTTTACTGTATGTATGTCCCCTATTCTCTTTACTGTATGTATTTCCCCTATTCTCTTTACTGTATGTATGTCCCCTATTCTCTTTACTGTATGTATTTCCCCTATTCTCTTTACTGTATGTATTTCCCCTATTCTCTTTACTGTATGTATTTCCCCTATTCTCTTTACTGTATGTATTTCCCCTATTCTCTTTACTGTATGTATTTCCCCTATTCTCTTTACTGTATGTATTTCCCCTATTCTCTTTACTGTATGTATGTCCCCTATTCTCTTTACTGTATGTATTTCCCCTATTCTCTTTACTGTATGTATGTCCCCTATTCTCTTTACTGTATGTATTTCCCCTATTCTCTTTACTGTATGTATTTCCCCTATTCTCTTTACTGTATGTATTTCCCCTATTCTCTTTACTGTATGTATTTCCCCTATTCTCTTTACTGTATGTATTTCCCCTATTCTCTTTACTGTATGTATTTCCCCTATTCTCTTTACTGTATGTATTTCCCCTATTCTCTTTACTGTATGTATGTCCCCTATTCTCTTTACTGTATGTATTTCTCCTATTCTCTTTACTGTATGTATGTCCCCTATTCTCTTTACTGTATGTATTTCCCCTATTCTCTTTACTGTATGTATTTCCCCTATTCTCTTTACTGTATGTATTTCCCCTATTCTCTTTACTGTATGTATTTCCCCTATTCTCTTTACTGTATGTATTTCCCCTATTCTCTTTACTGTATGTATTTCCCCTATTCTCTTTACTGTATGTATTTCCCCTATTCTCTTTACTGTATGTACTTCCCCTATTCTCTTTACTCTATGTATTTCCCCTATTCTCTTTACTGTATGTATTTCCCCTATTCTCTCTCTCTCTCTCTCTCTCTCTCTCTCTCTCTCTCTCTCTCTCTCTCTCTCTCTCTCTCTCTCTCTCTCTCTCTCTCTCTCTCTCCCTCTCTCTCTCTCTCTGTGTCTAATATTGTCACTGTAGTGTTCCCTGGCGTGCTGTCTGTGTGCTCTGCAGCTTGATCTCATTAAGATAATCAGTATGAACTCCTTCACCCAGTGACTAGTTAACTGCACGTCATCTCTCCTCACAAGATAACACTGCGTGTTTGCTCTCTTTTTGCCCTGAATCCCTCCATCATATTTTCGCATAATATGTATGTGGGGGACTACATCCCTCTATCTCCATCCCTCCATCCCTCCCTTCTATCCATCGTTTTCCATATTTCCATCTACCCATGCATGCCTCTTCCTCCATCTCTCCATCCCTCTTCATCTCACTCTATCCCTCTCCTTCTCCTTCAATCCCTTTCCTTCGTTCTCCATCCCCCTCCTTCTCACTCCATCCCTCTTCTCTCCCTCTATCCTTCTACTTCTTTCCCGTTGATAGGGCTGGAGCATACTATGGCGCTGTGTGAGAAACTGCTAGACAAAGGACTCTCAGTATAACACTCTCACGTCAAGTACTGAATACAGAACTCCCTCATCAATATCAACCGCTGGCTGGCTGTATTATCTCCTGACATGCAGGTGCCTAAACAGGCTCCCTGGTCTACAGAACAGCCAGACACACACGCACACACACGCACACTCTCTCCCCCGACTCCGCCGAGCCTACGACTGAGCCCCTCCAGAAACATGGGCCTCTGCTGCTCTATAAAAACAGACAGCTAGGCAGCGTTGATATAAGATTCAGCGCTGTGACGGATGCCCCTGTCAGCAGCCTGTTCAAATTGAAGATATTCAGCATACTTTATGAGATTGATGACTTTTTATTTGTGGTGGCTGCCTGGTATTTTTAAGTGGATAGTATTTTTAAGGCAAATAGATCAATGGCTGTGTGGCGTGTGAGTGTGCTTTCGTTCGTCAATGTGCATGTGTGGCGCCTCCTGATGAGGTCATTTGTTAAACAAAATGTATTTTTGTTAAGTAGGCCATTTCATTGCACTAACGGTGGCGAGAGGCGAATGGCAAGCGTAATGGAATGCATTGATGATACGTTAGTGAGGTGAGGACAGGAGGACAAGGGGGAGAGGAAGGGGAGGGGTTGAGTGAGAAGAGGAGTAGAGGACGGCAGGAGGAGGATGTGCCGGAGGGAAAAGAGGTGAGGAATGTGGGCTGACCAGACGGGCCAGTCTCACTGTGACAAGGTATCACCATCACCACCAACCCAAAGGGTCAGCACAACAAAGTGCTGTGCTCTACTCAGCAAGACATATTCCACAAGCATTTGCGCAATTACACAAATGGATAAATTGACAACGTCACATATAAAGGCAAGTGTTGATTATTGCGCAAGCACACACCCATTCATGCTCACCAACATTCACACACACACACACACACACACACACACACACACACACACACACACACACACACACACACACACACACACACACACACACACACACACACACACACACACACTGGAAGGTAAACCTCAGCTCGGGCATCAACACGGCCTCTGAGGAAGAAATGCTTATCTGTTAAAAGTCACCCTGTATTCAGCTGTAGCTGTCAACTTGTGAGGCGGGTGGTGAGGCAGAGGCATACGACACACACACACACACACACACACACACACACACACACACACACAGACACACACAGACAGACAGACAGACAGACAGACAGACAGACAGACAGACAGACAGACAGACAGACAGACAGACAGACAGACAGACAGACAGACAGACAGACAGACAGACAGGTGTACCCATCAGTCCATCAGCAACCCATCAAGCCCATATGGCTGGACATCAACAGGACTGGTGAATGGAGTTGCAGGAGAATGAGAACAGGGCTGGCGGTGGAAGCAGCACATTCAGGAGAAATAGCTGATAGCCGTTTCAATCACACTGTCAATGTCAGACAGGAAACATAGAAATTCAGCTCCATACAGCACCACAGACTGGCAGACTGTCATATGAACATCAGTCTAACAGCAGGGTATCTCTCCAAAAGACTCTTTACTCAGCTAAACTCCATATTGCCTTAGCTGAAGTCTATCGGTCTGTTTCCTGGACACAGAGGAAGGCTTGTCATATGGACTGAAATGCATGTTCAATGGAGAATCCCCATTGACAATGCATTTTTCGACCAGGCATAGGATTAATAAAAAATATGTGTGACTTCATTCTGCAGGAAAACAGTCAACATGATAGATTTAACTTTAGGGAGGCTATGTTTTCCACAAGCACTATATTTCCTTGTTTCCTTGTTTGGATTCTAGTCAAAGTAATGCTTCTGTGATGGGAACCTGTTATATCGTGTTCTGATGCTCTTTCCCTTTTGTCTTTCTCCAGTGACTAAAACCGTGTGTGCTGAGCAGTGTGACGGTCGCTGTTTCGGACCCTGGGTCAGTAACTGCTGCCATCGCGAGTGTGCAGGAGGATGCTCCGGACCCAAGGATACGGACTGCTTCGTATGTACACACACTTACACGCAGGAGCATGCACACACACACTCACCCACCTGCGTGTGGACACAGACATGCATGCACGCGCACACACACACACACACACAAACACACACACACACATATACATACACTTTATAAAACTTATCGTCACAAAAGAGAAAGCTCTCCTTTCAATCACCTGTTGCCATGGTGAACAGTCTCAAACCGTCAAAGACAGAGTTTTTGATTATAGACCAGCAAGTCTATTTCTTCCTTTTCTCTTCTTGTTCTCTTCTTTAGTACACCAGAGCTTTTATCTTATCTGTGACATTTTGTGTGAATGTGAGGTTATTTCCATTAGAGGCTATTCATACTTCCATAGAGAAGTCGCTCCTGACACAGAATCTCCCTGTTTAAACTGTCTACTTCCCAAAGGCATCGTATTCCCTCTGTGGTGCAATCCTTTTGATCAGGACCCATAGGGCTCTAGCCAAAAATAGTTCACTACATATGGAATAGGGTGCCATTTGGGACACAGCCATCGTTCTTTGTGGGAAAGATAGATAACGTTCAAATCAAATTTTCTCCCACAATGCCTTGTGCTGTGCCCACCTCCCTTTCTTTGTTACTCTCTCTCTCTCTAATGTCAAGAATGTGCAAAGCTGTCATCAAGGTAAAGGGTGGCTACTTTGAAGAATCTCAAATGTAAAATATAATTTGATTTGTTTCAACACTTTATTGGTTACCACATGATTCCATATGTGCTATTTCATAGTTTTGTTGTCTTCATTATTATTCTACAATGTAGAAACTAGTAAATAGAAAGAAAAACCCTTGAATGAGCAGGTGTTTTAAAACTTTAGACCGGTAGTGTACATTTCTTCTCTCTGTCTTTTCTCTCTGTCACGCACTGACCATAGTTTGCTTTGTATGTTTCTATGTTTTGTTTGGTCAGGGTGTGATCTGAGTGGGCATTCTGTGTTGTATGTCTAGTTTGTCTATTTCTGTGTTTGGCCTGGTATGGTTCTCAATCAGAGGCAGGTGTTAGTCATTGTCTCTGATTGGGAACCATATTTAGGTAGCCTGTTTTGTCATTGTGGGTGATTGTCTATGTTATGTTGCTTGTATGCACAGTGGTTCCTGTGTCAGTGCCACACAGGACTGTTTTGTTATTTTGTATTCTTTTGTGTTCACTTTATACTATTAAAACATGGACATTTCCACGCTGCGTTTTGGTCCAATCCCTGTTACTCCTCTTCAGACGAAGAGGAAATCAGCCGTTACTCTCTCTCTCTCCTCTCTCCTATCTTCTCTCTCTCCCGCGCTCTTTCTCTCTCTCTTTATCCATTTATCCTTTCTGGATCTAACTTGTTTCCAGAGTTTGTGTTATATTTCATGATGTATTGGGCTCCTTCCTGTTTAATTAGATAGTGGGAGTTCTAACTATTGATATTACTTTTTCAACACGGATTTGAATCAATGGTTTTCATGTTATTCACACCTGAGCTATCTTCAGAGTGGAAAAACACTCTGGGGTTGCATTCCAAATGGCACCCTATCCCCTATATAGTTATGTCTTTAACCAAAGCCCTATCAAAGGTAGTGTGCTACATAGGGAATAGGGTGCCATTTGTCACCCATTAAGTCTGTGTAGTGTTTAACAGTTTTTGTGTTTACAGCTACATACCAGTTACTTGATCATGTGCTTGCTTGGAGAGCATAGGGCTGCCAGTGACAAAAACAATCTTTAAGGACTGTTATTTAGCTGGAAACCACAATCTGCTAACTGTGTTTCCATGAGCACCCAGCACTAATATGTGTGTTTGTGTGTGTGCGCACACGTACTTGTGTGTGTTTCATCTACAGGCTTGCACCAACTTCAACGACAGCGGGGCGTGTGTGACCCAGTGCCCCCAGCCCCATGTATACAACCCCACCACCTTCCAGCTGGAAAGCAACCCCAGAGCCAAGTACACCTACGGAGCCTTCTGCGTCAAGAAGTGCCCACGTAAAGAATGACACACACACAACAACATACAGTACACATGCTTTTGTGAAATAACGGGACATAAAACATGTGTTTTACCAGTGGAAGCAAAATAGCCCCATAACATCAATAATCCCAACATATTTTGATGATATTTGCAACACCACTGGTGTGGCCAAAGAGCTTTTTTTTTCATGTCATCTGACCAAAGTACCAGTTCCAATCCAAGTGCCAATGCCTTTTAGCAAACTCCAGGCATTTACATTTCATTGTTGTCTGATTACCACATTTTGCCATTAACGAACATACAATTATGTATTTTCTATTAGCAATTATCTATTTTAAATACATTTTCTTGGTCTTTGAGACATTAAATATGCAGAGTACATTTGGGGGAGTTACTGATTTCAATACATGTAAAAAAATAAAATAAAAATAGGAAAACTCAAAAAATGGAGTTATGACTTGTTGGATGATATGAAAATAGTTATCTTTGGCCATGCACACCAATGCATGTCCAGAAAAGAATCCCATACCTACAGTAAAATATGGTGGTGGATCTTTGATGTTATGGGGCTGTTTTGCTTCCACTGGTCCTGGGGCCCTTGTTAAGGTCAACAGCGTCATGAACTTAACCCAGAACCAGGACATTTTTGACAAAAACACGGTTGCCTCTGCCAGGTGGCTGAAACTTGTCCACAAGACAATAACTCCAAGCTCACATCACAATCCACAAAGAAATGGTTAATAGGCCACAACATCAACATTTTGCAATGACCATCTCAGTGTTTGGACTTGAAACCCATTGAAAGCCTGTGGTTTGAATTGAAGAGGGCAGTCCATAAGTACAGAGGGAGGATATCAAGGATCTGGAAGGATTCTGTATGGAGAAATGGTCTAAGATCCTTTCCAACTCATAAAACATTTAGAAAAAGGCTCAGTGCTGTTATCCTCACAATGTGAGGTATTGATCAGTATTGAAAACTGGGGTGTCAATCATTTTGACCCCTACCTTTTTGAGAAAGAAATGTTTTACTTAACAAACAAAATGTCTTTCTCTGAGCAATTGTATAGTGTTTTTGTTGCATACAATATAGCTCAGTATTTGAATTGTTTATTTTCTACAGTAATTTTTGCTTTATCAAGGGTGTCAATAATTTTGGATCCCACTGTACATACCAAATACCCTGAAGATAAACTGCTCTGTCATATTCTGAACATATAACACACACCGACATACAAACACTCTCCTTGCCATAAACACTTAACCGCCACAGATCAGAGTGACACCATTCAAACAGCCTTGAAACATCATCATTAGCTGAGCAGAGCTGGCTGCTCATGAACTACCAAGGGCCTAAGGATATTGATTAATTTCTCAACCCTCCTGTTTTTAAGTCTGAACTTTTTTTCCCAGAAGAACACAGAAAGAAACTTCATTGGTCATCTCTACTTAGCACCCTCTTCACATCTCCCCTTCATCCTCCCTTCCCTTTAAAGAAGCCATTTCCTACATTGATTTAAATAACCTGTCCTCTCTCTCCGCTCGGTGCTGATTTAAATAGCCAGGATGAGTGGGTGTTTTGAACAGATTTCAAGACACTGTTGGGAGTTATTTTGGCTCACATGCCAGATACAACCCTACAAAGACAAAGAGGATGGGGTTCTGGGAGGGCAGGGTAGCAGGCAGGGATGGGAGGGAGGGAGAGGGGAATGGGTGCAGAGTGAGGGAGAAGAAAAGTACATAATTAACACGTTATTTTTTAGCAATGGAGTCTTTTTGTGGTCTTTTGAAGTGGGGCGTGTCCCCGGTACTCTGCAAGGCACTGCGCTAGGCGCTCTGATCTGTAACTCTGGCTTTCCACTTGGAGCTCTGCTAGCCTTTCTACCCTATTCCCTAATGCACTACTGTAGACCAGGCCACTATACCATGTTATTCTGGAGATGGCCTGCCACAAGGACCCATGCAATTTAGGTGTCCATCTCTAAACCTGAGGCTGCGAGCAAAGCAATCATTTGATGTGTCTGTGTGTCCCTAAACTCTCCCTTCCTCAGTTCAGACTATCAGATATCATGCCAGCCAAAGCAGTAGAGCAAATACGGTCTCACCTGGAGACAACAATAAGACAAGATAAAGAGGACAAGGAACATCTTTAATCAGATGATTCATCTTCAGTAGAACAGCAGCAGTGGAAAGGTTTCACTACTGTTCACTGCCTTCAAGTCTCACAAGCATAAAGTAGACATTCATTTACAGTATAGCTCCATGGCAGTCAGTCATACAGTTGTACTTGTCCCTTCATATATCAATACCTGAGTGTGAGAGTCTGTTATCATGCAAGTGATCCGACACATGCCGTGGTTAACTCTGTGTCTGCTGTTCCAGATAACTTTGTGGTGGACCACAGCTCCTGTGTGAGGGCTTGTCCCAGCAACAAGATGGAAGTAGAAAATGACCGCATCAAGATGTGCATCGCCTGCACTGATATCTGTCCAAAAGGTACCCTAATCCTGCACTGTCCTGGGCCTTATCCCACTGCCATTCACATCCAGTATATTCATCTGGTTGATTAGATGTATTTGGGGTTGTGCTGTGGTTGTGGTTGTGGTTGTGCTGTGGTTGTGGTTGTGCTGTGGTTGTGTTTGTGCTGTGGTTGTGGTTGTGCTGTGGTTGTGGTTGTGGTTGTGGTTGTGGTTGTGCTGTGGTTGTGTTTGTGCTGGGGTTGTGCTGTGGTTGTGGTTGTGCTGTGGTTGTGTTTGTGTTGTGGTTGTGCTGTGGTTGTGGTTGTGGTTGTGCTGTGGTTGTGGTTGTGCTGTGGTTGTGGTTGTGCTGTGGTTGTGGTTGTGCTGTGGTTGTGGTTGTGCTGTGGTTGTGGTTGTGCTGTAGTTGTGGTGGTGTATGACAATGGCTTACCCACAGCTCCAACCTCTACAACCTCTGTGTGTCTTTTGTGACTGTCTGTTCCATGTGAGTGTACTGGATGAAGTGGTTGGAATGAAGTAGAACACCTGTTTCCCTTGAACATCTGTGGACATTTTGAGCACGTCATCTTTTCTCCTTCTTCATCTTCATCTCCTTGTCTGTTTTAGCCTGTGATGGTATAGGTACAGCCAGTCTGCAGTCAGCCCAGACTGTGGACTCCAGCAACATAGACAAGTTCACCAACTGTACCAAGATCAATGGAAACCTGGTCTTCCTCATCACTGGCATTAAAGGGTGAGAGCAGAACACACACACACATTCACCAACATACACACACAAACCAAGTACGCCATACTGTATATACAAACATTGGCTGTAGAATGGCCTTACGGAAGAGCTCAGTGACTTTCAAAGGGACTTTCAACCTTTCCAACAAAACAGTTTGTCACATTTCTGCCCTGCTAGAGCTGCCCCGGTCAACTGTAAGTGCTGTTATTGTGAAGTGGAAACATCTAGGAGCAACTATGGCTCAGCCGTGAAATGGCAGGCTACACAAGATCACAAAATGGGACCGCCAAGTGCTGAAGCACGTAGTGCGTAAAATAGTTTGTCCTTAGTTGCAATACTCACTACCAGATTCCAAACTGTTCTGGAAGCAACGTCAGCACAAGAACTGTTTGTCGGGAGCTTCATGAAATTGGTTTCCATGGCCGAGCAGCCGCACCCAAGCCTAATATCACCATGCACAATGCCAAGTGTCGGCTGGAGTGGTGTAAACCTCACCACCATTAGACTCTGGAGCAGTGGAAACAAGTTCTCTGGAGTGATGAATCATGCTTTACCATCTGACAGTCTGGCGGACTAATGTGGGTTTGGTGGATGCCAGGACAACCCAATGAATAGTGCCTGTAAAACTGTTTTGGTGGAGGAGGAATAATGGTCTGGGGTTGCTTTTCATGATTCGGGCTAGGCCTTTTAGTTCCAGTGAAGGAAAATCTTAACACTACAGCATACAATGACATTCTAGAAGATTCTGTGCTTACATCTTTGTGCGAACAGTTTGGGGAAGGCCCTTTCCTGTTTCAGCATGACAAAGCCCGGTCCATACAGAAATGTTTTGTCGATATTGGTGTGGAAGAACTTGACTGCCCTGTACAGAGCCCTGACTTCAACCTTACACCTTTGTGATGAATTGGAACTCTGACTGTGAGCCAGGCCTAATCACGCAACATCTGTCCCCTCAGCAATGTTACAACATCTAGTAGAAAGCTTTCCCAGAAGAGTGGAGGCTGTTATAACAGGGAAGGGGGGACCAAATCCATAATGATGCCAATGATTTTAGAATGAGAAGTTCGACGAGCAGGTGTCCACATACTTTTGGTAATGTAGTGTACCTTCTGTTTCTAAAAACACAACTCCCCCTCGAATCTGTGTTTTCTGTAATGACACAAAGCCAAGGCCCTTGCAAAGCGATGGAAACAGCTACTTCTACAGTGCCATCAGAAAGTATTCACAATTCTTAACTTTGTACACATTTTGTTGTGTTACAGCCTAAATTAAAAATGTATTCAATTGAGATGGTGTTTCACTGGCCTAAACACAATAACCCATAATGTCAAAGTGGAATTGTGTTTTTAGAACTTTTTACAATTTAATTAAAAATTAAAATCTGAAATGTATTGAGTTAATAAGTATTCAACCCCTTGGTTATGGCAAGCCTGTAACGGTTTTCTTCCTGGGAAGGAGAGGAGGACCAAAATGCAGCGTGTTTATTGTTAAGCATCTTTAATAAAGACGAAAACACTATACAAATACAAAATAAGAAAACGTGGCAAAACTGAAACAGTCCTAACTGGTGCAGAGAACACAGAGACAGGAAACAATCACCCACAAGATGCCTAAAGAATATGGCTGCCTGAATATGGTTCCCAATCAGAGACAATGATAAACACCTGCCTCTGATTGAGAACCACTCAAGGCAACCATAGATTTACCTAGAACACTCAACTGAACACAACCCCATAGACTACAAAAACCCCTAGACAAAACAAGACACATAAATCAGCCATGTCACACCCTGGCCTAACCAACATAATAAAGAAAACACAGAATACTAAGGCCAGGGTGTGACAAGCCTAAATAAGTTAAAGCTAAACAAGTCACATAATACGTTTCATGGACTCACTCTTTGTGTAATTGAGTGTTTAACATGATTTTTGAATGACTACCTGATTTGTGTAGCACACACACACTTATCTGTAAGGTCGAGCAGTGAATTTCAAATACGAATACAACCACAAAGACCTGGGAGGTTTTCCAATGCATAGCAAAGGTGGGGACATATTGATATATGGGTAAAAAACATGGAATATCTCTTTGAGCATGGTGAAGTTATTAATCACACTTTGGATGGTGTATGAATACACCCAGTCACTACAAATATACAGGGATCCTTCCGAACTCAGTTGCCGGAGAGGAAGGAAACCGCTCAGAGATTTCACCATGATGCCGAAGAAAACTGAGAATGGATCAACAACATTGTAGTTACTCCACAATACTAACCTAAATGACAGAGTGAAAAGAAGGAAGCCTGTACAGAATAAAAAATACTCTAAAACATGCATCCTATTTGCAGTAGGGGACTAAAGTAAAATTGCAATAAAAATTGCAAAGAACTTCATGTCCTGAATACAAAGTGTTATGTTTAGGGAAAATCCAACAACACATCACTGAGTACCACTCTTCATATTTGATGGCTGTATCATGTTATGGGTATGCTGTATCATGTTATGTGTATGCTGTATCATGTTATGGGTATGCTGTATCATGTTATGGGTATGCTGTATCATGTTATGGGTATGCTGTATCATGTTATGGGTATGCTGTATCATGTTATGGGTATGCTGTATCATGTTATGGGTATGCTGTATCATGTTATGGGTATTCTGTATCATGTTATGGGTATGCTGCATCTTGTTATGGGTATGCTGTATCATGTTATGGGTATGCTGTATCATGTTATGGGTATGCTGTATCATGTTATGGGTATGCTGTATCATGTTATGGGTATTCTGTATCATGTTATGGGTATGCTGCATCTTGTTATGGGTATGCTGTATCATGTTATGGGTATGCTGTATCATGTTATGGGTATGCTGTATCATGTTATGGGTATGCTGTATCATGTTATGGGTATGCTGTATCATGTTATGGGTATGCTGTATCATGTTATGGGTATTCTGTATCATGTTATGGGTATGCTGCATCTTGTTATGGGTATGCTGTATCATGTTATGGGTATGCTGTATCATGTTATGGGTATGCTGTATCATGTTATGGGTATGCTGCATCTTGTTATGGGTATGCTGTATCATGTTATGGGTATTCTGTATCATGTTATGGGTATGCTGCATCTTGTTATGGGTATTCTGTATCATGTTATGGGTATGCTGTATCATGTTATGGGTATGCTGCATCTTGTTATGGGTATTCTGTATCATGTTATGGGTATGCTGTATCATGTTATGGGTATGCTGTATCATGTTATGGGTATGCTGCATCTTGTTATGGGTATTCTGTATCATGTTATGGGTATGCTGTATCATGTTATGGGTATGCTGTATCATGTTATGGGTATGCTGCATCTTGTTATGGGTATGCTGTATCATGTTATGGGTATGCTGTATCATGTTATGGGTATGCTGCATCTTGTTATGGGTATTCTGTATCATGTTATGGGTATGCTGTATCATGTTATGGGTATGCTGCATCTTGTTATGGGTATTCTGTATCATGTTATCTGGAGTTTTTGTTTTGGATAAAAATACACGGAAGCACAGGCACAATCCTAGAGGAGGACAATAGTTACACTGGAGATTCTTACCAGGACGACAGTGAATGTTGGCCAAGTTTCAGTTTTGACTTAAATCAGTTTGAAATTCTATGGCAAGACCTGAAAATGTCTGTCTAGCAATGATCAACAACCAACTTGACAGAGCTTGAAGAATTTAAAAAAAGAATGTGCTAATCCAGGTGTTCAACGCTTTTAGAGACCCAGAAAGTAATTCCTGTCAAAGGTGATTCTAACATGGGGTGTGAATACTTATGTAAATGAGATATTCTGTATTTTGTTTTCAATACATTTGCAAACATTTCTAAAAACATGTTTTCATTTAGTCCTTATGGGGTTTAGCACTTTGTTATATTGTGTGGGGAAAAAATCAATTTAATCCATTTTGAGTTCAGGCTGTAACAAAAGATGTGGAAAAAGTCAAGGGGTATGAATACTTTCTGAAGGCACCATAGGTCTCAGAGTGGGTGATGTCAACGATGGACGTTACTAGGCAGGGTAGCCTAGTGGTTAGAACGTTGGACTAGTTAACCGTAAGGTTGCAAGTTCAAACCCTCGAGCTGACAAGGTACAAATCTGTCGTTCTGCCACTGAACAGGCAGTTAACCCACTGTTCCTAGGCCGTCATTGAAAATAAGAATTTGTTCTTAACTGACTTGCTTGGTTAAATAAAGGTGAAATAACATTTAAATAAAACTGGCGCACATATAGCTATCCAGCTAGACATTCCACATTGGCTATATAAACACCAGTGTTTGTGGTCAGTTCCATTTCAATTCACTCAATTCAGGAAATAAACTGAAAGCTTTTTTGCCAAAATTGACTGAATTGACATGGAACTGACCCCAACCCTGCTAACCAGGTAAATTGAGAGACTCCCTCAGGTACTTAGTAATAACAGCACATATAATGGCTTCGGTGCCTAAGAGTAAACAGTACCTTACTGGTATAGCACAGTGCACAGAGTGTTATGTCCTTATTATGGGGGTCAGCATGTTCAATATTATTCCATCTGCAATCCAGGCTCATGTCAACCATTTTAGCAGGCTGTTGCTAGTTGTGTACAGTATACACAGTGGAAGAGTGGGTGTACCACAGTACAGTGACTGCAGTGCCTGAGACCATGAAACTCCTCTAGCTATTCCTCTAAACAGAGACAGAGGAGCACTGAGGAGCACAGTGGAGCACTGAGGAGCACAGTGGAGCACAGTGGAGCACTGAGGAGCACAGTGGAGCACAGTGGAGTACTGAGGAGCACAGAGGAGCACAGTGGAGTACTGAGGAGCCCAGTGGAGTACTGAGGAGCACAGTGGAGTACTGAGGAGCACAGTGGAGTACTGAGGAGCACAGTGGAGTACTGAGGAGCACAGTGGAGTACTGAGGAGCACAGTGGAGCACAGTGGAGTACTGAGGAGCACAGTGGAGCTCCCTGCAATACAGAATAAACACTTGTTATGTGTGTGACGTGACAGCTTTATGTTTATATTTGTCTCTCTTTAACTCTGTTTGTCTCTCTTTCTCTCACTCTCTTTCTTTCTCTCTCCCTTTCCACTGTCTCTCCATCTCCCATCCTGCTTCCTTTCTCTCTTCATCTCTCTCTTTCTGGCTCTCTCCTGCTCTCTCTCCTCTCTCCTGCTCTCTCTCCTCTCTCCTGCTCTCTCTCCTCTCTTCCTCTCTCTCTCCTCTCTCCTGCTCTCTCTCCTCTCTCCTGCTCTCTCTCCTCGCTCCTGCTCTCTCTCCTCTCTCCTGCTCTCTCTCCTCTCTTCCTCTCTCTCTCCTCTCTCCTGCTCTCTCTCCTCTCTCCTGCTCTCTCTCCTCTCTCCTGCTCTCTCTCCTCGCTCCTGCTCTCTCTCCTCTCTCCCTCTCTCTCTCCTCTCTTCCTCTCTCTTTCTTTCTTTCTTTCTTTCTTTCTTTCTTTCTTTCTTTTTTTCTCTCTCTCTCTCTCTCTCTCTCTCTCTCTCTCTCTCTCTCACCCCCCCCTCTCACCCCCCCTCTCACAGGGATGTGTACCACAACATTGAGGCTCTGGATCCAGAGAAACTGAATGTGTTTCGGACTGTTAGGGAGATTACAGGTGAGAAATATAAAATACAAATTGAACACGTATTTTACCTTTATTTCTACAGGTAAGTCAATTGATAAGAACAAAGATCCAATGAAAATTTCCGATACCATTCTTCTCTTCTCATGCTTGGTTGAATATACACTGAGTATACAAAACATTAGGATCTCCTTCCTAATATGGAGTTGCACCCCCTTCCCCCTTTGCCCTCAGAACAGACTCAATTCGTTGGGGCATGGACTCCACAAGGTGTTAAACGCGTTCTACAGGTATGCTGGCCCATGTTGACTCCAATGCATCCCACAGTTGTAACAAGTTGGCTGGATGTCCTTTGGGTGGTGGACCATTCTTGATACACACAGGAAACTGTTGAGTGTGAAAAACCCAGCCCGTTCAAAGGCACTTAAATATTTTGTCTTGCCCATTCACCCTCTGAATGGCACACATGCACAATCCATGTCTCAATTGTCTCAGGGTATAAACATCCTTCTTTAACCTGTCTCCTCTCCTTCATCACTGATTGATGTGGATTTAACAAGTGACATCAATAAGGGATCATAGCTTTCACCTGGTCAGTTCATGTCATGGAAAAAGCAGGTGTTCTTAATGTTTTGTATACTCAGTGTACATATCATGTAGGCCTACTGGTCAGCCCCTATCCAAGCATCTTTAAATGATTCTTTATCATTTGGTTTTCCCCTCATCAAATTTGCATGGTGTCCCTTCTCTTACACTTTCACTCAGTACAGAGGGGGCTTGTGTGTGTTTGCTGGTGCCCACCAGAGACCGTAGACCAAAGACAGACAGGCTGAATGAGTATGATGAATACAAGATGAGATGAGGGTCTCCCTATCTCTTCCATCTCTTCCCTCTCCCATGGGGACCTACAACTCCCAGTTTCAAATTGTCACAGTTTCCCAGCTCTACGTGTGTGTGTCTGTGTGTGCGTGCATTTGTGAGTGTGTGGGTGTATGTGTGTGTATAAATTCATGTATAGTGAATCCCCTTTCCCCTATCCACCTCAACCTGATCTCATTCTTTCACTTCGGAATTTGCCTTAATTGGATGAACTTTGATTTTTGACCAATTAATCACACGTGGTTAAAACAGAAACAACTCAAAGGGTTAAGTTCGCTATTCATTCTGAGTGGTTAAGTTTAGGGCAATGGTTTGGGTAAGGTTTAAAACAAAATAATTAAAAACAATGCACTGTTTCCACTAAATATCATCAAGTACTCTCCCTCCTTGATAGAGAATTGTGATCTGACATGGTCAGTGGTCTAAGCAGCGTGCGCTGGCTCTGAGCCTCTTGCGTTCCAGTGCTGTGCCATTGTTTTGTTTGTTTGTTTTTGGTAAGCGCCGACGAAGTTATACAGTGCCTTGCGAAAGTATTCGGCCCCCTTGAACTTTGCGACCTTTTGCCACATTTCAGGCTTCAAACATAAAGATATAAAACTGTATTTTTTTGTGAAGAATCAACAACAAGTGGGACACAATCATGAAGTGGAACGACATTTATTGGATATTTCAAACTTTTTTAACAAATCAAAAACTGAAAAATTGGGCGTGCAAAATTATTCAGCCCCCTTAAGTTAATACTTTGTAGCGCCACCTTTTGCTGCGATTACAGCTGTAAGTCGCTTGGGGTATGTCTCTATCAGTTTTGCACATTGAGAGACTGAAATTTTTTCCCATTCCTCCTTGCAAAACAGCTTGAGCTCAGTGAGGTTGGATGGAGAGCATTTGTGAACAGCAGTTTTCAGTTCTTTCCACAGATTCTCGATTGGATTCAGGTCTGGACTTTGACTTGGCCATTCTAACACCTGGATATGTTTATTTTTGAACCATTCCATTGTAGATTTTGCTTTATGTTTTGGATCATTGTCTTGTTGGAAGACAAATCTCCGTCCCAGTCTCAGGTCTTTTGCAGACTCCATCAGGTTTTCTTCCAGAATGGTCCTGTATTTGGCTCCATCCATCTTCCCATCAATTTTAACCATATTCCCTGTCCCTGCTGAAGAAAAGCAGGCCCAAACCATGATGCTGCCACCACCATGTTTGACAGTGGGGATGATGAGTTCAGGGTGATGAGCTGTGTTGCTTTTATGCCAAACATAACGTTTTGCATTGTTGCCAAAAAGTTCAATTTTGGTTTCATCTGACCAGAGCACCTTCTTCCACATGTTTGGTGTGTCTCCCAGGTGGCTTGTGGCAAACTTTAAACAACACTTTTTATGGATATCTTTAAGAAATGGCTTTCTTCTTGCCACTCTTCCATAAAGGCCAGATTTGTGCAATATAGGACTGATTGTTGTCCTATGGACAGAGTCTCCCACCTCAGCTGTAGATCTCTGCAGTTCATCCAGAGTGATCATGGGCCTCTTGGCTGCATCTCTGATCAGTCTTCTCCTTGTATGAGCTGAATGTTTAGAGGGACGGCCAGGTCTTGGTAGATTTGCAGTGATCTGATACTCCTTCCATTTCAATATTATCGCTTGCACAGTGCTCCTTGGGATGTTTAAAGCTTGGGAAATCTTTTTGTATCCAAATCCGGCTTAAAACTTCTTCACAACAGTATCTCGGACCTGCCTGGTGTGTTCCTTGTTCTTCATGATGCTCTCTGCGCTTATAACAGACCTCTGAGACTATCACAGTGCAGGTGCATTTATACCGAGACTTGATTACACACAGGTGGATTGTATTTATCATCATTAGTCATTTAGGTCAACATTGGATCATTCAGAGATCCTCACTGAACTTCTGGAGAGAGTTTGCTGCACTGAAAGTAAAGGGGCTGAATAATTTTGCACGCCCAATTTTTCAGTTTTTGATTTGTTAAAAAAGTTTGAAATATCCAATAAATGTCGTTCCACTTCATGATTGTGTCCCACTTGCTGTTGATTATTCACAAAAAAATACAGTTTTATATCTTTATGTTTGAAGCCTGAAATGTGGCAAAGTCCAAGGGGGCCGAATACTTTCGCAAGGCACTGTATATCAACGTCCTCTGTACCTTTTCAAATGTACGGAATCAACGTCTCTTTCCTCCGCTACAGTGTCACCCACCCCCTTATCCCTTCATTCCTGTGACAGGGGGCGAGCTGGTACAGCCAATGTGTGCCTCCCTTTTTCTTTAAGTAGTGCACTATATAGGGAATAGACTGCCATTTGGGAAGCAAAAGGTGAGACAGGAGCTGCCTTTACTCTGTAGCCCCGTGGTCATGCATGACACCCCGTGTCACCCGTCACCTCTAAGAGCTGTCAGTGCTGTGACTTCTCCACCGAGCCATCAACCCCGTCACACGCACGCACGCGCGCACACACACACACACACACACACACACACACACGCACACGCAAAACACAGGCATCGATGCACACAGACACACACAGACACACACACACACACACACACACACACACACACACACACACACACACACACACACACACACACACACACACACACACGCACACGCACACGCACACGCACACACACAGGCATCGATGCACAGAGTCACACACACACAAGCATCGATGCACACACAAACATGTCACCCCTTCTGGTCTGACGTAGGAGTTACGATCTCTGAATGCTATAGCTCTCAGATGGACAGTCAGTCTAGGAGGTATTCTTCCAAAACATAGCCCTTGTTTTTTTCTACCTCTAAGAGGTCAGGGCAGGCCTATCTATAGAGTACGGTCAGTCTGCCATCCACTGAAGCAATTCAGAATAAGTGAGGTTCCCAGTACATGGATTTGACTGTAATCATCGATGCTTTCTATCTCTTAACCTTTGGTCTGTTGCATGTGGCCCTCCTCTCTGTGAGGCAATCCTGGGTAATTTGCTTTTCGCATGGATGCGCCAGTAACGTGACTCTCAGTGAAACTAAATCCCCACTCTACTCTTCTCTAGCGGTTCTTGCCTGCTTCTAGCCTGCTCCTGACTCTATCCTTTCACCAGACATTTACTGCCCACAGCCCACAGAGAGAGAGACAAAGAGAGAGGGGGTCGTGGGGAGATAGAGAGATGAGTGTGGTGAGGGAGATGGAAGGAGAGAGAAGAATGAGAAATAGAGGATAATAAACTGAGGAGAGATGGATTAAGGAGGACAACACATACAGTGAGACCTGAACTCCCTATAGACTACAGTCAAGCTGGATGCAGGAGCCCATTGGGGCCTGTTGTACCCTGTCTTACCTATTGATTAATGGCTAATGCTGCTGTTAGCCTAATGCTGTTAGCACAGGGAGGCAGGAAGGTACTCATCAGGCCCTCGTTAGTACCATTAGGAAGATGAAGCGATGAAGCACCCTCCACCTCTCCTCTCTTCCCACCTCTCTTCTCCATCTCCCCTCTCAGAAAAAACTAACAGCCACTTAAGGAGAGACCATTGGAGAGGTGTAGAGATGAGAAGGAGGAGGAAGAAGAAGAGGAGGGGGTAATAGTGGTGGAAAGTAATACACCGTAAAGGGAATAGGTTGTCATTGGGATGTAACTCTATCAGTTAAAGGCCCTGAACTTCAGATCACAATGCTGCTTCAGCTACTGTGACGTCAGAGGAAAGCAAGTTGTGATGCATTTATTAATTTACGTTTGATTCGGGATCATCTTATACACTGTAAAACCAAGTGTTTACGATCTGAACACAAAACGAAACACTTTTCTTTAACACTTTTTTAAACACGTCAAGGCATTTAGAATGTCAATGAAAATGTGTCACAGTGTTTAGATTGTAAACACCAGATCATGTTTATTCACTTTGACACTTTTTAAACACGTGAACATGTTTATTCATTTCAGTTTTAAACACTATACACTGGTGGTGGTGTTTTAACACTGTAGGGTGTAAAGCCATATCTGCATATTTCCCAGCATGCCTTTCGAGTGAATGTGAGAGATACCCACCAATGACTGTGTTGGTTAGTGACAGAGACATGGTTGTTGCATTCAGTAACTTATATTACTGAAGCCTTCACCAAGTGACTGTGTAAGTGAGTGTGTTTCAGTTAAAAGTAAATCCTTTCGACCACATATTATACAATGCGTAAGGCCTTTAGTTAGTTATTGTGGTCTTAAAATCATGCCTCATGGGCCACATCAGACTGCAAGTCAGAATGATGTGATTAGTAATTCCTATTGGAATCTAGCCAGAGGGAGGATATCCAACAATCGAAATATTTATCATCCACAAACTGCACTCAAAATGATTGCTATAGTGAAGGACTTAACAAACAAAAGTACCTAAACCATCTCATTAACGGATGCAATAAATCCAACCCCTTACAGATTTGATTAGATTAGAATGTTTTTGTCATTTATCTTTGTATAGCATAAGATCAATTAATCAACCAATGAGGAAACATAGATATTAAAACAACATATTCCAAAAATCTGATAATGAGGCCCCTCCCATGTCTTTTTCACTCTGAGAGAGTTAACGGAAATTAACTCATCACAGTCGAGTGAAATAAATGTCCTGTTCAATTGTGCTGAAATGTAGGTAAGGTGATAGACATTCCTTACACTGATCTGAATAAAAGGCATTGAAGGTCAACACTAGTGTTTCAAATCTGAATATAAATCTGATATAGGTGTTCTCCTGGTTGGAAACTGACTTGACAAAGCTGACTATCATGTTTAATCTTGCATTCTAAACGCCTGTGTTTAATGTTTGAGTTTTAAACACTGACGTGTATGTTATAAACGTGTCACATGTTTAATGGTTTTACAGTGTATTCGGTAAGTTGGACGTATAGCAATTCTACATAACTGTAGTCTCATCTGGCACTCTGATAAAACACTGAGCTAGATGGCTGCTGGCTGTGTCTAAGATGGCAACCTATTCCGTAGATAGTGTACTACTTTTGACCAGAGCATTTTGGGCCCTGATTAGGGTTGCAAAGCTACCAGTAATTTACCAGAGTTACTGGAATCTTCAGTAATTTTGTCATTAACAGTTAATATGTAGCAATCTATGGTATCTTTATGGTAATTTATACTTCAATAACTTTTAATAATAATATAATAGGATGACACTGCAGCGGATAGCAGCTGTCTTATGGGCTTCTGTGTGTTTTTTTACGCTGATCTTAACTTTTTTGTACATAATGTCTCCTCCATCATTTCCTATGACCGAGAACAGCTTCTGTACATCAGAACAGTCAACACTAACCTCGATTTGGAAGATGTAAACTTCAGTGAGTCGGGCATATGTTTCGAGATTCATCCAATAACATTGAGGAGTTTACCACATCAGTCACCAGCTTCATTAATAAGTGCAGCAGTGATATTGTCCCCACAGTGACCTTACGTATATACCGTGAGGGAAAAAAGTATTTGATCCCCTGCTGATTTTGTATGTTTGCCCACTGACAAAGAAATGATCAGTCTATCATTGTAGTGGAAGGTTTATTTGAACAGTGAGAGACAGAATAACAACAACAAAATCCAGAAAAAGTCATCTCAAAAATGTAATAAAATGATTAGCATTTTAATGAGGGAAATAAGTATTTGAACCCTCTGCAAAACATGACTTGATGGCAAAACCCTTGTTGGCAATCACAGAGGTCAGACGGTTCTTGTAGTTGGCCACCAGGTTTACACACTTCTCAGGAGGGATTTTGTCCCACTCCTCTTTGCAGATCTTCTCCAAGTCATTAAGGTTTCGAGGCGGACGTTTGGAACCTTCAGCTTCCTCCACAGATTTTCTATGGGATTAAGGTCTGGAGACTGGCTAGGCCACTCCAGGACTTAATGTGCTTCTTCTTGAGCCACTCCTTTGTTGCCTTGGCCGTGTGTTTTGGGTCATTGTCCTGCTGGAATACCCATCCATGACCCATTTTCAATGCCCTGGCTGAGGGAAGGAGGTTCTCACTCAAGATTTGACGGTGCATGGCCCCGTCCATCGTCCCTTTGATGTGGTGAAGTTGTCTTGTCCCCTTAGCAGAAAAACACCCCCAAAGCACAATGTTTCCACCTCCATGTTTGACGGTAGGGATGGTGTTCTTGGGGTCAAAGGCAGCATTCCTCCTCCTCCAAACACGGCGAGTTGAGTTGATGCCAAAGAGCTCCATTTTGGTCTCATCTGACCACAACACTTTCACCCAGTTGTCGTCTGAATCATTCAGATGTTCATTGGCAAACTTCAGATGGGCATGTATATGTGTTTTCTTGAGCAGGGGGACCTTGCGGGCGCTGCAGGATTTCAGTCCTTCACGCCGTAGTGTGTTACCAATTGTTTTCTTGGTGACTATGGTCCCAGCTGCCTTGAGATCATTGACAAGATCATCCCGTGTAGTTCTGAGCTGATTCCTTACCGTTCTCATGATCATTGCAACTGCATGAGGTGAGATCTTGCATGGAGCCCAGGCCGAGGGAGATTGACAGTTCTTTTGTGTTTCTTCCATTTGTGAATAATTGCACCAACTGTTGTCACATTCTCACCAAGCTGCTTGGCTATGGTCTTGTAGCCCATTCCAGCCTTGTGTTTGTCTACAATCTTGTCCCTGACATTCTTGGAGAGCTCTTTGGTCTTGGCCATGGTGGAGAGTTTGGAATCTGATTGATTGATTGCTTCTGTGGACAGGTGTCTTTTATACAGGAAACAAACTGAGATTAGGAGCACTCCCTTTAAGAGTGTGTTCCTAATCTCAGCTCGTTACCTGTATAAAAGACACCTGGGAGCCAGAAATCTTTCTGATTGAGATAACATAAAGTTGATCAGAAATACAGTGTAGACATTTTTAATGTTGTAAATGACTATTGTATGTAACGGCGTTCTTCGTTTGTCGAAAGAGAGTCGGACCGAAATGCAGCGTAGTGGTTACTCATGACTTTAATAGAAGAAGTGACACATGAAATAACGAATACAAAATACAAAACAACAAACGGAACGAGAAACCTAATTACAGCCTATCTGGTGAAACTACACAGAGACAGGAACAATCACCCACGAAATACACAGCGAAACCCAGGCTACCTAAATACGGTTCCCAATCAGAGACAACGAGAATCACCTGACTCTGATTGAGAACCGCCTCAGGCAGCCAAGCCTATACAACACCCCTAATCAGCCGCGATCCCAAAAATACAAAAACCCCAATACGAAATACAACAACATAAACCCATGTCACACCCTGGCCTAACCAAATAATATAACGAAAACACAAAATACAATGACCAAGGCGTGACATTGTAGCTGAAAATTATTTTTAATTAAATATCTACATAGGTGTACAGAGGCCCATTATCGCAACCATCACTCAGAACTTTCTTCTGAAACTCATCAGTCTATTATTGTTCAGAGAAATGAAGGCTATGAAGGCTATGTACCATGCGAGAAATGACCAAGAAACTGAAGATCTCGTTCAATGCTTCTCCCTTCACAGAACAGCGCAAACTGTCTCTAACCAGAATAGAAAGACGAGTGGGAGGCCCCGGTGCACAACTGAGCAAGAGGACAAGTACATTAGTGTCTAGTTTGAGAAACAGAAGTCCTCAACTGGCAGCTTCATTAAATAGTACCCGCAAAACACGTCTCAACATCTGTTTATTTGTCATGTGCGCCGAATACAACAGGTGTAGTAGACCTTACAGTGAAATGCTTATTTATAGGCTCTAACCAATAGTACAAAAAAGGTATTAGGTGAACAATAGGTAAGTAAAGAAATAAAAACAACAGTAGAAAGACAGTGAAAAACAGTAGCGAGGCTATTTACAGTAGAAAGGCTACATACAGTAACGAGGCTATAAATGTAGCGAGGCTACATACAGACACCGTTTAGTCAGGCTGATTGAGGTAGTATGTACATGTAGATATGGTTAAAGTGACTATGCATATATGATGAACAGAGAGTAGCAGTAGGGTAAAGAGGGGTTGGTGGGTGGCGGGACACAATGTAGATAGCCCGGTTAGCCAATGTGCGGGAGCACTGGTTGGTTCGGGCCAATTGAGGTAGTATGTACATATGTACATGAATGTATAGTTAAAGTGACTCTGCATATATGATAAACAGAGATTTTATATATATCCTTTGCGTCAGACTTGTCAGAGTCATTAAAGGAAAAAAAGGATTCTGCTAGTCCGTGGTGAGTAATCGCAGTCCTGATGTCTAGAAGTTATTTTCGGTCGTAAGAGATGGTAGCGGAAACTTCATGTACAAAATAAGTACAAAAATAAGTTACAAACAACGCAAAAAAAACACAATCGGCTGGGGTCAAGGTAAACGTCTGCCTTCTTCTCCGGCTCCATCTTATTTGACATGTGAAGGGGCCACAAAGAGAGACAGAGATCTAAAGTACTGCGCTATACAGTGAATAGGGTGCCATTTCAGATGTAGGAGAGGAACAGGAGAGGAACAGGAGAGGAACAGGAGGGGAACAGGAGAGGAACAGGAGAGGAACAGGAGAGGAACAGGAGAGGGACAGGAGAGGAACGGGAGAGGGACGGGGGAGGAATGGGAGAGGAACGGGAGAGGGACGGGAGAGGGACGGGAGAGGAACGGGAGAGGGACGGGAGAGGGACGGGAGAGGGACGGGAGAGGGACGGGAGAGGAACGGGAGGGGAACGGGAGGGGAACGGGAGAGGGACGGGAGAGGAACATAAGAGGGACAGGAGAGGAACAGGAGAGGAACATGAGAGGGACAGGAGAGGAACAGGAGAGGGACAGGAGAGGAACGGGAGAGGGACGGGAGAGGAACGGAAGAGGGACGGGAGAGGGACGGGAGAGGGACGGGAGGGGAACGGGAGAGGGACGGGAGAGGGACGGGAGAGGGACGGGAGAGGAACAGGAGATATGCCTGTAGAATGATTAAGGCAGACTTGAAGGTAATCTTTCTCTTGTAAACAACTTAGAAACAACGTTATTTTAGAAACTCATCTCACATCATCAGACTGGGAGATGCATTCATCAGGGATGCGAACACATGCTGATATGAGCCACATACATTTAATTAGTTAGACAACATTCTTCCTCTCACATCCCTTTCCAAGGTAATGAATTTGATTAAAGCCAATCAAAATATCCGTTTTAAAACTATTATGAAATGTATCCTTGGAAATATGCGTCGGTCTGGAGTTTTCAATGTTAAAGTAATTGTGTGTTTTGCGTTATCCTTGGTCTTTGTATAACTTTTCAGCCCCTCTCCTCTCTTCCTTATGTGTTCATTATTTTTGTCCTCAACTGGCTAGAACGGGATTGCTCCCCTCAACTGTAAATATTTCAGTTCTTTCCATCCATTATTAAATGTTCTAAATGATCCATGGTCATCCACTCAGCTATTCATTCAACCTGCTAAATGATTTATTGCCCAGAGGCAGATATAGGAAATGCAATAATATTTGTATATCAGATATCTTCTTGGTCATGTATACCTGACATGTTTCACTCATGACTGGGAGGTATTGGGGAGGTCTTTATTGTAAATAAAGATCTTGTGTTTTCAAGAACATACCTGGTTAAATAAAGACAATAAATAGGTATCACAATGCCTAGCCCACTAGCAACATGTGTGGCTCACTATGTTACATTCATTAAAGCCTCATGTTACCTTGGTTTTCCTGTGTGTGTTAGGATCTGCTGTGTATCTGGTAATACATCACCGATATTAGCAGTGATGTTATTGGCTGTGTTCCTGTAGAAATGGTATGTGATTGGTTGTGTCCCTGTAGGTTTCCTGAACATCCAGTCGTGGCCAGAGAACATGACAGACCTGAGTGTCTTCTCCAATCTGGCAACCATAGGAGGTAGAGCACTGTACAGGTAAGAACCTACATGACAGTACTACAGTACATTATTACAGTACATTACTATGCTACATTATTATAGTACATTACAGCACTACATTACTACTACATCATTCCATCAATTTGGTCCCTAAAAAACATTTGATTTCATCTTATTTTAACATGTTCAACTTCATAAAAACAGTTTTCCAATCTCAAGATGTTAAATATAAATGACTCTAGTAAGTGCTTATTAAGTGCCAAATAAAGTAACTCTGTTCACCGTAACAGGGTTGATGATTTCATCTTAAGTCAGCTATACATTTCCATGACACAGGGGGAATGGAAGCTTGTTGTGTGTAACAGGAAAGGGCAATTGAATGCAGGCATAAAATATTGAATTGTTCAAACATTTCTAACCTGTTAATCTATGGGTAACAGGATTGACATGTTATACTCGACCTGCTCAGTTTTCCACACCGGAAAATGGCCAAGAAGAGTAGAACCAGCTCACCTGCTTTTACACTAGGATTTCACTATTAGATGTTCAATGTTTCTTTTGAAAAAAAATATTTAAAAGGAATAGTTTCACCATATTAAAACAAGAGTTCAGTTCACATAACAGGGTTGAACTTAAATGAGGGACAGATGTAAATGAATCACTAATTACATTAAATAAATAATAATCTCTAGCTCTTAATAATAATAATAAATAGCAACATAATAACTAGGGCTTTTCAATGATGGTGAAAACTTAGAGAAATGTTGGGGTAAAGTGGGTTCAAATCTGCCTAGAAGTCACTGCACGGAGGGACATGTCAAAATGCTGAATTTTGGCACTTTAGCAGGTCTTTATTTTTTATTCCGATTTATTGAATTCTCCATATGGTCTGTAGTAAAGGGCACTTCATTTATTATAACAGGCTTTTAAAACTCAATAGTGTTGAACAATTTCTACTTAAAATATCAAAGGAACGCAAAAGGCGCTCATTTTATAGAATGACCCGAGGTGTGGAACCACATAATAAAATATAACACTGTTTATGTTGTATATGTATGCCTGGAAATCAGAGATGTGAATAATGAAGAGCAGTGGTCCAAGCATGGAGCCCTGGGGAACAGCACTGACATCTACTCTACATTACATCACTAGTGTACCATAATTTGTGGTGTGTTAACAATGTAGCACTATTCCTCGGGAGCTAGTGATTTACCATTATTAGCTTGTGTACAGGCAGTTTGTCATCTAAGAATGGTTATAATAAATAATAAATAAACATAAATAATTGTTCCTTTGTGACCTCAGCAGAATACCATAGATATCCAACTCTGCTAATTTGATAGATGGAATGTTGTCGCAATTGGTCATTTACCATGTCAAAGCTTCCCCAGTTGAATCAGTGCTGGTCAATGCACAGACACACACATAAACACACAAACACACACAGACGAATTTGGCGGAAGTCTGGTTCATCCTTGGGAGGAATATCCAAATGCCTGAAGGTACCACGTTCATATGTACAAAAAATAGTACGCAAGTATAAACACCATGGGACCACGCAGCCGTCATACCGCTCAGGAAAAAGACGCATTCTCTCTCCTAGAGATGAACACACTTTGGTGCAAAAAGTGCAGATCAATCCCAGAACAACAGCAAAGGACCTTGTGAAGATGCTGGAGGAAACAGGTAAAAAAGTATCTATATCCACAGTAAAACGAGTCCTGTATCGACATAACCTGAAAGGCCGCTCAGCAAGGAAGAAGTCGCTGCTCCAATACCGCCATAAATTAAGCCAGACTACGGTTTGCAACTGCACATGGGGACAAAGATTGTACTTTTGGAGAAATGTCCTCTCGTCTGAATAAACAAAAATATAACTGTTTTGACCATAACGACCATCGTTATGTTTGGAGGAAAAAGGGGGAGGCTTGCAAGCCGAAGAACATCATCCCAACCGTGAAGCACAGGGTTGGCAGCATCCTGTTGTGGGGATGCTTTGCTGCAGAAGGGACTGATGCACTTCACAAAATAGATGGCATCATGAGGTAGGCAAATTATGTGGATATATTGAAGCAACATCTCAAGACATCAGTCAGGAAGTTAAAGCTTGGTCGCAAATGGGTCTTCCAAATGGACAATGACCCCAAGCATACTTCCAAAGTTATGGCAGAATGGCTTAAGGACAACAAAGTCAGCATATTGGAGTGGCCATCACAAAGCCCTGACCTCAATCCTATAGAAAATGTGTCGGTAGAACTGAAAAAGCGTGTGCGAGCAAGGAGGCCTACAAACCTGACTCAGTTACACCAGCTCTGTCAGGAGGAATGGGCCAAAATTCACCCAACTTATTGTGGGAAGCTTGTGGAAGGCTGCCCGAAACATTTGACCGGATACTACGGTATGACAACAAATGTATTTCCACTGCTCTAATAATGTAGGTAACCAGTTCATAATACTGTCGCAATACCTTGGGGGATGGTAGTATATGGCCAATATACCACAGCTAAGGGCTATATCCAGGCATTTCTCGTTGCGTTGTGCCTAAGAACAGTCCTTAGCCGTGGTATATTGGCCATATACCACATCCCCTCAGGCCTTAATGCTTAACCATCCGCTCAAGAAAAAAATTGTTCCGCGGCTGAATCAAGTTGATGATCCCTGCACTACACTATCATCACACCAAGAGCAGCAGTCTAGTGGAGAGCCTGCAGATCCATCACAGCAGTCTAAGATTCACTGTGGGTTGAGAACCATTCGGGTAGATGATGATTTGCTTTAGCTACATTAACAGTTACTCCTGCTTTTCAAGATAATACTGCAATTACCCTCATTATATGCTAATAGAGCTTCGATTAGACATATCAGCACATGTTTGCAAGCAGAGAGGAGGGTGTGGATGACATGTTGACAAGTTCATGTAAATACACAAACACATAAACACACACCCCTCCACACACAGAGTTATTAAACATCTGTCTTCTCCCAGTCTCTAGTCTCCCTTGTGTCCTAGCACTGTCAGTGTAGCTCAGTTCGTAGTGTATAGGGTCATCCACTGAGAGCAGCACGGCCGTTGTACAGACATATCAGTGTGGATGACGGATCACCACCTCAAGCTGAACCTCGGCAAGATGGAGCTGCTCTTCCTCCCGGGGAAGGACTGCCCGTTCCATGATCTCGCCATCACGGTTGACAACTTCATTGTGTCCTCCTCCCAGAGCGCTAAGAACCTTGGCGTGATCCTGGACAACACCCTGTCGTTCTCAACTAACATCAAGGCGGTGGCCCGTTCCTGTAGGTTCATGCTCTACAACATCCGCAGAGTACGACCCTGCCTCACACAGGAAGCGGCGCAGGTCCTAATCCAGGCACTTGTCATCTCCCGTCTGGATTACTGCAACTCGCTGTTGGCTGGGCTCCCTGCCTGTGCCATTAAACCCCTACAACTCATCCAGAACGCCGCAGCCCGTCTGGTGTTCAACCTTCCCAAGTTCTCTCACGTCACCCCGCTCCTCCGCTCTCTCCACTGGCTTCCAGTTGAAGCTCGCATCCGCTACAAGACCATGGTGCTTGCCTACGGAGCTGTGAGGGGAACGGCACCTCAGTACCTCCAGGCTCTGATCAGGCCCTACACCCAAACAAGGGCACTGCGTTCATCCACCTCTGGCCTGCTCGCCTCCCTACCACTGAGGAAGTACAGTTCCCGCTCAGCCCAGTCAAAACTGTTCGCTGCTCTGGCCCCCCAATGGTGGAACAAACTCCCTCACGACGCCAGGACAGCGGAGTCAATCACCACCTTCCGGAGACACCTGAAACCCCACCTCTTTAAGGAATACCTAGGATAGGATAAGTAATCCTTCTCACCCCCCTAAAAGATTTAGATGCACTATTATAAAGTGGCTGTTCCACTGGATATCATAAGGTGAATGCACCAATTTGTAAGTCGCTCTGGATAAGAGCGTCTGCTAAATGACTTAAATGTAATGTAAATGTACAAATGACTACCTGCCAACCAACCCATACCTGGAAGACATTCTATCTGATGGCCCTGACATTACACAACCCTGTCTGTCCACACACAGCCAGAGGGAGGGAGGGAGGGAGGGAGGGAGGGAGGGAGGGAGGGAGGGAGGGAGGGAGGGGAGTGAGGGAGGGAGGGAGGAGGGAGGGAGGGAGAGATGGAGGGAATGGGAGAGAAGGGGAAGAGAGAGAAAGAGAGTGAGAGAGAAGGAGAAAGGGAGGAGGAGTTGAAGAGCAGACCCAGACTCGACTTGTGTTCCTCAGTGGCCTATCACTGGAGAGCTGTGTTCTTGTTAGCCAGAGTGCCTCTGTGCACTCCATACTACCTTTCTCCATGGATCTATCTGGCACAAAACTCTTGCTTTCAGAGAGAGAGAGAGAGAGACAAACAGAGACAGACAGAGACAGACAGACAGACAGACAGACAGACAGACAGACAGACAGACAGACAGACAGACAGACAGACAGACAGACAGACAGACAGACAGACAGAGAGAGAGAGAGGAACATGCTGTACACATTACAGGGATTAAAGACACTGACAAAGATCACTGTTTTGCATTAAGTGATGTTAATACATCTAAGAGCTTTGCAACAAGCTCTCACAGTCTCATTGCAAACATCACATTTTGAAGTTCCTCCAAACATCACATTTCGAAGTTAAGAGTTAAGTTAAGGAACTCATTCCAAATGGTTAGGTAAGGGTTAAGGCTTAGGATAGGGTTAAAAACAATTGTTTAGCAACTTGTTCCAAATGGTTAGGTAAGGGTTAAGGCTTAGGATAGGGGTTAAAATAAAAAATGATGTTCACGACGGGGATCCACACCTTCATCTCCAGAGTCATGGGATTGCACCCCTCCACCACCCGCGTCCACAGCTTCCTAGCAAAACCCAAGCCTACTTAGGTAATAGTGCTCACTGTTTCCCCTATTGGCTGATTTTGAATGCATTTCCCAAAGTCCTCAGGACATGGATAGACATCCAATTTCCATGTCAGTCTTGAGCGGTCTTGCTGAGCTTTGCAAGACTTTAGAGAGCAGTGTGAGTTGGCTTGCTAAACATGCTCGTTACAGGAATAATATTAACTGACCTTTATCTTATGCTCTCTTCGTCTCTACCCTATTCTGTCTGCTTCTGCCTTTTTCTTTCTCCCCCCTCTCTCTCTCCTCTCTCTCTCTCCTCCCCCTCTCTCTCCTCTCTCTTTCTCTCCTCTCTCTCTCTCTTTCACTCTGTCTCTCTCTCTCTTTCACTCTGTCTCTCTCTCTCCTCTCTCTCTCTCCTCTCGCTCTCTTTCTCTCTCTCTCTCTCTCTCCACTCTCTCTCTCTCTCTCTCTCTCTCTCTCTCTCTCCCCTCTCGCTCTCGCTCTCTTTCTCTCTCTCTCTCTCTCTCTCCTCTCTCTTTCTCTCCTCTC
>NC_068454.1:27347935-27372935 GCF_023373465.1 Oncorhynchus keta | reverse complement strand
GGTCAAAAGCAGTGCACTATATTGGTAGAAGGGTACCATTTGGGACACAACCGTTGTATGAAATAGTAGCCCTCACCCCATAGACCCTCGACTTCTCACAATGCTGTGTGCAATGTTGGGTAACAATCTTGGAACCTAGAAATGAATCTCAAGTGTCCGCTTGCGGGCTTCTACATTTTAACAGTCTGTCACGAGAGACAATGTAGCAACCATATAATATTATAAACCGAGCTGGAGAGAGATCTCACTCCTGGTATTATTATGCACAGATAGTAGGCTGCTCCTACTGTAGTGGTAGTTGAGTAGAGAGCCTATTTCCTGCACAGAGGGACAGTTGGACTAAAAGCCGCCTTAATCATTATCTTTGCCAGAATCTGCTGATGCTGAAAAGATAATGACAAGAGTTTAGGGCTAATTTTCAACTTTATTTCTTTGTTTTTTCACCCTTTTTTTCTTGTCTTGTCATTCGTCATCACAGTTAGCTTGTACATCCAGCTGTTACTGAAGCTAATTTAACCCTGTCACTGTTTGGTTAGCACTATTACAGTTTAATGGGAGAACACAACTACAGCCTGCTTCACATCCAGCTCCACAGCCGGTCTCCTCTCACAGACCCACCTGTCCGTCTCCCTCTCTACCTTAGCACTCTACAGACAGATTAGGGATGCAAAAATCAGGTATCTTTCCCCCAAATTCCCAGGTTTTCCAGAAAATCACTGGATTTCCTGCTTATTCCTTCTTGATTCCGTATATCTTCCAACCGGGATTCCCGGAATCACATCACCATACACTTCCACTTCTAACAAAGGATCTTTGAGATAGATCTGCATGGTGGGACATGTCTCTACCTTTCTGCTTCAGCTCTACCTTGTTAGATGCTCTAATTTCACAATGAACTTCTAAGAAAGGGGCTTTGACATAGACCTGCATGGTGTGTCTGGCTGGCATTACCTTTTGCAGATGGCAGACACACGGAGAGTACAGTATAGACGATTAACATGTGACCATTAATCCACCCTCCCTCAGATGGACCTGGAAGAGAGAGAGGAGAGGAAGGAGAGCTCATGGTTGAGTTGAAACCACTGTTTGACTGACTGGCCTCAGATTAACACAATAGCCTTGAAAAAGAAAAGTTGTAATTTTAGTAGCCAATGGCTCCACCCATATCCTTTCCAATTAAAAAATATAAATATTGTCCAGTACCTAACCCTGTCATGCTACTGTGGATAGTTTTTGACCTTCTGTTTGACCCCTAACCCTAGTCTTAACCTGTATTCCTGTGTTTCTCAGCTACTGAGCGGATGGTGTGTGACCCTCTGTGTTCGGACGCTGGCTGCTGGGGGCCGGGACCAGACCAGTGCCTGGCCTGTCGCTACTTCAGCCGGGGACGCATCTGTGTGGACACCTGCAACCTCTATGAAGGGTGAGTTACGTATACCAGTGTCACATAATGACAGATACTGTAGACACTTGGCAGTGTAACATAATTACATTATGACAGTATCACGCTCAATATGCATGAAGATAAAGAGAGATACAGCTGTCAAACTAACAACTCTTTTACCTCAGTAAAAGTACTTTTGTTTTAGGTCTTTTAGGTCTGAGAACGAGTATGACTTGTATATGAAAGGATGGACAGAATAGTTTTTCTATATAGTGACTTTCTTTCAGTAGTACTATGTATTACCTGTTCAGCAGACCAGTAAGTGTACAATATAACTACTGTCTGTGTAGACACCAATCTCTTCCCTCGTTCATTCTGGTAATCCCTGAACGGGAGAAAACACGGTGTAAACACAATCTACAGGCTCCTGTGAAAGATAGAAAGATACTGCAATAATGGACCAAGAATGAACTTACTTGTTTCTCAAATATCAGAGAAAAATAGATGTGTGTTTGTATGAAAGATGGTCTGCCTCCCAAATGGCACCCTATTCTCTATATAGTTACACTACTTTTAACCAGGGCCCATAGGGTTCTGTTTCAAAGTAGTGCACTATATATGGATTTTGGTGCCATTTGGGACGCTGGCAGGGATGAGGCCAGGTCAGACACAGCACTTCATACCTGAAGGATAAACCACCACAACAAAACCCTCCGGTGAGTAAATAACAGGGGAGATAAGATTAAGGTTGTTTTCATCTGCTGCAGTGTGGATTTACAGAGTAGAGATGTTACAATATGTGAGACAGAAGCACACACACACACACTCACACACACACACACACACACACACACACACACACACACACACACACACACACACACACACACACACACACTCACACACACTCACTCACTCACTCACTCACTCACTCACTCACTCACTCACTCACTCACTCACTCACTCACTCACTCACTCACTCACTCACTCACTCACTCACACACACACACACAGGAGGGTACTTACTGTAGTGTTAGTAGGAGACATGAGGCAACATGGAGGGGTCTGAGGGAGTGTACTTATATGGTGATTAGGGGGATTGGTTATGGGTTTGTATTTCCTGCACGATTTAAAATATTGTTGCTACATTGTTGTTGTTGTTGTTTTCCTGTAAAATCCTCTCTAATAAATTGTTTAAAAGTCTGTTTTTCAATGGCAATAACAGGTGAGACATTCAAAGTTAAATGTCACCATCTCAAGCGTAAGCCAGACTATAGACAAAGCTAAACTCCAGTGTGGTGTAGAAATAGAAGAGCGGTTCTATGGCTGGTGTACACCACATTAGAGACAGACATGGATGCTTGTTTTGCCTTGCAGACTGACTGGCTCTAGGCCCAGGCAGACATCGGGGCCCTTCGTAGTCGAGAAACGTGAGGCCAGTTTGGAGAGGTACGCCAGACGAGAGAGGAAAGGCCCAGGGCAGGGGGGTTAGGCGTGTCACTGCGTGTCACAGTCACTGCTTGCGCACGGGGCCACGCTCTGCCTACCTGTCTGCCTGTCTGCACGCCACCGCTCACAGCTCGGCTAATCAAAGGAACACGAGAGATGCTACTAACCAATCACAAAGCCACGAGACGCTACTGACTGAAGTCTATTGAGACCATAGAAGTACATACTGTAGAACACATAGGGGTGGTTTCCAGAACATAGACTAAGTCTGGGAATAAAAAGCAGGCTCAATGGAGAATCTCCATGGAAACCACTTTCAAATTCAGGACTTGATTTAATCTGTGTCTGGTACTGTTAAACTACCCCCTAGTCTTAGGGCTGGGCGATGCATCATGAGTACTGGTATACCGGTATGGATTCACACACCGGTATGGATTTTTACAACACTGTCTATAACAATATTTTGATACAGTGCTGAACTAAATGAAAAGTTCTACACATTGGACTACTTCACTGTCAGTTTTGTCCTGGTTTGGTTGAGTATTAAGCCATCAGAATGGAGAAAGCCCATTAAAACCACTTAGTACCATTTTGTTTCCAATCAAAGGTCATGCACTACTCATAAAACATATGTAGAACTTTTACAATTCAGAGAACAATACTGTGATATGATATGTTGGCGATATCGCCCAGCCCTACATAGTTTTATATTGTATATACAGTACCAGTCAAAAGTTTGGACACCTACTGATTCAAGGGTTTTTCTTTATTTTTACTATTTTCTACATTGTAGAATAATAGTGAGACATCAAAACTATGAAATAACACATATGGAATCATGTAGTAACAAAAAAGTGTGAAACAAATCCAAATATATTTTGCCACCCTTTGCCTTGATGACATCTTTGCACACTCTTGGCATTCTCTCAACTATCTTCATGAGGTAGTCACCTGGAATGCATATCAATTAACAGGTGTGCCTTGTTAAAAGTTAATTTGTGGAATTTCTTTCCTTAATGAGTTTGAGCCAATAAGTTGTGTTGTGATAATGTAGGGGTGGTGTACAGAAGATATCCCTATTTGGTAAAAGACCAAGTCCATATTATGGCAAGAACAACTCAAATAAGCAAAGAGAAACAACAGTCCACCATTACTTTAAGACATGAAGGTCAGTCAATACGGAAAATGTCAAGAACTTTGAACGTTTCTTCAAGTGCAGTCGCTTAAACCATCAAGTGCTTTGATGAAACTGGCTCTCATGAGGACCGCCACAGGACAGGAAGACCCAGAGTTACCTCTGCTGCAGAGGATAAGTTCATTACAGTTACCAGCCTCAGAAAATGCAGCGCAAATAAATGCTTCACAGAGTCTAAGAAACAAACACAACTATTCAGAGGAGTCTGCATGAATCAGGCCTTCATGGTTGAAATGCTACAAAGAAAACACTACGAAACACCAATAATCAGAAGGGACTTGCTTGGGCCAAGAAACACAAACAATGGACATTAGACTGGAGGAAATCTGTCCTCTGGTCTGATGAGTACAAATTTGACCGCCGTGTCTTTGTGAGATGCAGAGTAGGTGAAACGGATGATCTCCCCATGTGTGGTTCCCACTGTCCCACTCTGGTTTGCGCTTGGTGGGACTATCATTCAACAGGACAATGACCCAAAACACACCTCCAGGCTGTGTAAGGGCTATTTAACCAAGGAGGAGAGTGATGGAGTGCTGCATCAGATGACCTGGCCTCCACAATCACCAACCTCAACCCAACTGAGGTGGTTTGGGATGGGTTGGACTGCAGAGTGAAGGAAAAGCAGCCAGCAAGTGTTCAGCATATGTGGGAACTCCTTTAAGACTGTTGGAAAAGCATTCAAGGTGAAGCTGGTTGAGAGAATGCCAAGAGTGTGCAAAGCTGTCATCAAGGCAAAGGGTGGCTACTTTGAACAATCTCAAGTATAAAAACACTTTTTTGTTATTACATGTTTTCATATGTGTTATTTCATAGTGTTGATGTCTTCACTATTATTCTACAATGTAGAAAATAGTAAAAATAAAGAAATACCCTGGAATGAGTAGGTGGGTCCAACCTTTTGACTGGTTGAGACAATGTCTTGTTCACTGTGGGGCACTATCTAGAAGGAAAAACATATATTTAGCATTTCCTAACGTCTCTGTCTTAAAGGTAATTGTCTATTTTGAGTGACTGAGTCAGCACAACAGGTTTGCTAGAAAAGATGACGACACAGACACAAAGTACAACTGTTATAGTGGAGATTTAGGTTGGACCTCCCGTGAGGAAGTGAGGTATTGTCTGCTTCTGTCCTCCAGGTCTTATGTTAGAATAGAGGTTTTAAGTGCTGTGTAACTGACGTGCCTCCGTCCTGAGAGAGAGAGAGAGAGACTGAGAGAGAGAGAGACTGAGAGAGAGAGACTGGGAGAGAGACTGGGAGAGAGAGAGAGACTGGGAGAGAGAGCCTGGGAGAGAGAGAGACTGGGAGAGAGAGAGACTGAGAGAGAGAGACAGAGAGAGAGAGACTGGGAGAGAGAGAGACTGGGAGAGAGAGAGACTGAGAGAGAGAGACAGAGAGAGAGAGACTGGGAGAGAGAGAGAGACTGGGAGAGAGAGAGACTGAGAGAGAGAGACAGAGAGAGAGAGAGACTGAGAGAGAGAGAGACTGAGAGAGAGAGACAGAGAGAGAGAGACTGAGAGAGAGAGAGACAGAGAGAGAGAGAGAGAGAGAGAGACTGAGAGAGAGAGAGACTGAGAGAGAGAGAGAGAGAGAGAGAGACAGAGAGAGAGAGACTGGGAGAGAGAGAGACTGGGAGAGAGAGAGACTGAGAGACAGAGACAGAGAGACAGAGACTGAGAGAGAGAGACTGAGAGAGAGAGACAGAGAGAGAGAGACTGAGAGAGAGAGAGACTGAGAGACAGAGAGAGAGTAAGAGAGAGAGAGAGACTGAGAGAGAGAGAGACTGAGAGAGAGAGAGAGAGAGAGAGAGAGAGAGAGAGAGAGAGAGAGAGAGAGAGACTGGGAGAGAGAGAGAGACTGGGAGAGAGAGAGAGACTGGGAGAGAGAGAGACTGGGAGAGAGAGAGACAGAGAGAGAGAGAGAGAGAGAGAGAGACTGAGAGAGAGAGAGAGAGAGAGAGAGAGAGAGAGAGAGACAGAGAGAGAGACTGGGAGAGATAGAGAGACTTATGGCAATAGAGAAGCTAAACCCTATGGAGAACCATGGGAGACTAAGCTAACATAAAGGACATGTTAAACCATAACCCATTTAAATCATAGCTTTACCAGACAAAGACCTACCTCCCGTGCCACCCTGCATGGCATTGTGTTGACCGGATAAAGCATAATTAATCCTAATTTGATTTCAGGTCCCATGGAGGTATTCCTCTTGTTATTTAGCAGAGGGAGGAAACACCACACTCACTTACTCCTCACACATGTTGTCCCAGCCAGACCTGGGTACAAATACCATTTGAAATCTTTCTAATACTTTTAGGCAGTTGCTTTAGCCTGCCTGGAGTGCCAGATGGGTGGGGTTTGCATTTTTTGCGATTATTCTATTGCTTCGATTGCCCCAGACAAGCTCAGTAATGCTCAGATGAAGTATTACTTTATTTTTAATAGTATTTGAACTCATGTCTGCCCACAGAGTAACACCAGAGTTTCTCTTGTTAGTATTAAAGGCAGACACACACACACTGTTACGTTTAATGAGTGACGAGGTGTGGAGTCAGGCGCAGAGAGCAAAAGGATGTGGGAAAAACACGCTTTAATGTCCAGGAAAAATAACATGAACAAAAGTAGGAAAACAAATGATCAGAAATAATAACGGACAGCGCGAAACCCGAAAATGCAAACAAAATCACTCTAACACAAAACAGACGAACAAGCCCGCACGAAACAGAAGCGGGCTGAACAACCTTATATAACCCCACCCTAACAACCAAACAAGAAACAGGTGATACCAATCAGACCAAACCAAAGGAACACAGAACAAAGGATCGGTGATAGCTAGTAGACCAGTGACGACAACCGCCAGGCGCCACCCGAACAAGAAGGGGAGTCACCTTCGGTAATATTCGTGACACACACTGTCCTATCCCTCACATTCATGTTAAAGGATGCCATGTTAAATCTCTTTGCTATACTTTGTGTCTGTTAGTGAATTACTTTTCAAGCCCCACCAGTGACTTCTGATTTTAATGTTGTGAAAAAGGAACAAGACACCACTTTAGTTAATTGATTTCTGAAAGTATGGAACACCCGTTAGCATTAGTTGGAAAGCCATGCTACACCAAAGTGATTGTATCAATATAGCCACGATAATTAGCTTGGATGCTGGAGGGCGTAGTGTAACTTAATGGAATACATCAGATTGAACATTCTCAGCATGTGCAGTGCTCAACGCTAAATGAGCCCATGACTTCATCCAGTGACCTTCAGCGGCAAATTAAACATGAGAACGAGATATAAAAGCCCACCTCCTACACACATACAAACACACACACATACAAACACACACATACAAACACACAGACATACAAACACACACACGCCACACACACACACATACAAACACACACACATACAAACACACACACATACAAACACACACACATACAAACACACACACGCCACACACACACACATACAAACACACACACATACAAACACACACACATACAAACACACACATACAAACACACACACATACAAACACACACACGCCACACACACACACATACAAACACACACACACATACAAACACACACACATACAAACACACACACCGCACGCCACATGTCACACACCACACACACACCACACGTCACGCACCACACACACACCACACACACACCACACGTCACACACCACACGTCACACACCACACACACACACCACACATCACACACCACACGTCACACACCACACGTCACACACCACACACACACCACACGTCACACACCACACACACACCACACATCACACACCACACACACACCACACGCCACACACCACACACACACCACATCACACACCACACACACACCACATGTCACACGTCACACACCACACACACACGTCACACACCACACACACACACCACACGTCACACATCACACACCACACACACACCACACGTCACACACCACACACACATACAAACACACACACACATACAAACACACACACCGCACGCCACACGTCACCCACCACACACACCACACGTCACACACCACACACACACCACACATCACACACCACACACACACATCACACACCACACGTCACACACCACACGTCACACACCACACATCACACACCACACACACACTACACGTCACACATCACACACACACCACACGTCACACGTCACACGTCACACACCACACACACCACACGTCACACACCACACACACACCACACGTCACACACCACACACACACCACACGTCACACACCACACGTCACACGTCACACACCACACACACCACACATCACAAACCACACACACACCACACATCACACACCACACACACACCACACGTCACACACCACACGTCACACGTCACACACCACACGTCACACATCACACGCCACACACACCACACACACACCACACGTCACACATCACACGCCACACACACCACACGTCACACACCACACACACCACACGTCACACACCACACACACACCACACGTCACACATCACACACCACACACACACCACACGTCACACGTCACACACCACACGTCACACATCACACGCCACACACACACCACATGCCACACACACACCCCACTCCACACAAACACACACACCACACACACCCCACTCCACTCAAACACACACACACGCCACTCCACACTCATATACACACGCTCCACACATTGATTGTTTCCTCAAATCAAATATAATAAAATATTATTAGTCACATGCTTCGTAACCAACCAGTGTAGACTAACAGTGAAATTCTTACTTACGGCCCTTCCCCATAATGCAGAGAGAGATAATAGAAATATAATAACCCGAGTAAACATAACTTACCAGGGTACCAGTAGCGACTCTATGTGCTGGGATACGAGGTCATTGAGGGTGATATGTACACATAGGTAGGGTTCAAGCATCAGGAAGGATAATACACAGCAGCAGCAGCACAGCAGCAGCGTACCAGTAGTGAGTACGATGCCTCAGTACTGAGGAGCACAGTGGAGTACTGAGGAGCACAGTGGAGCACAGTGGAGTACTGAGGAGCACAGTGGAGCACAGTGGAGCACTGAGGAGCACTGAGGAGCACAGTGGAGCACTGTGGAGTACTGAGGAGCACAGTGGAGTACTGAGGAGCACAGTGGAGTACTGAGGAGCACTGAGGAGCACAGTGGAGTACTGAGGAGCACTGAGGAGCACAGTGGAGCACTGAGGAGCACAGTGGAGCACAGTGGAGCACTGTGGAGTACTGAGGAGCACAGTGGAGTACTGAGGAGCACAGTGGAGTACTGAGGAGCACAGTGGAGCACAGTGGAGCACTGAGGAGCACAGTGGAGTACTGAGGAGCACTGCGGAGCACAGTGGAGTACTGAGGAGCACTGAGGAGCACAGTGGAGCACTGAGGAGCACAGTGGAGCACTGAGGAGCACAGTGGAGCACTGAGGAGCAGTGAGGAGCACTGAGGAGCACTGAGGAGCACAGTGGAGCACAGTGGAGTACTGAGGAGCACAGTGGAGCACTGAGGAGCACTGATGAGCACAGTGGAGCACAGTGGAGTACTGAGGAGCACAGTGGAGCACTGAGGAGCACTGAGGAGCACAGTGGAGTACTGAGGAGCACAGTGGAGCACTGAGGAGCACTGATGAGCACTGATGAGCACAGTGGAGTACTGAGGAGCACAGTGGAGCACTGAGGAGCACAGTGGAGCACTGAGGAGCACTGAGGAGCACAGTGGAGCACAGTGGAGCACTGAGGAGCACAGTGGAGCACTGAGGAGCACAGTGGAGCACAGCTCGCCTCCCTTCCTGTAGAGTCTGTCTCTGACACACTTCTTTTTTTTTCTCTCCTTCCCCCCTCTGCCTCTCTCCTTTCTTCCGTCTCCCCCTACCTCCCTTCATCTTCCTCTACCTCCCATGGTTTCCCCCCCTCTCTCTCACACACTCTCTCGCCCCCTCTCTGCATCCCTTCCTCGTATTCCGCCCCCCCTCCCCTCTCTCCATCTCTGGTTTTCAGGGAGGTGCGTGAGTATGCCAACGGCTCGGTGTGTGTGGAGTGTGATTCCCAGTGTGAGAGAGCAGACGATTACTCTCTGACCTGTCATAGCCCGGTAAGATCCTCTAGAGACACAGTCTAACACATATGTGCCCACACACACACACACACACACACACACACACACACACACACACACACACACACACACACACACACACACACACACACACACACACATAGAACCATCCTAAAGCATTCATGACATGCACTTGTAAATGATCCTCACTCCTGCACATTCGGACTTAATACTAGAGACAATGAATAATAATAAGTTTTATATGGTGATGCCAAGAAATCCTTTATAGCATACTCAGTGTGCCATAACATTATCCTACATTACATTTTTTTTTTGTAAATTAGCAGATACTCTTACCCAGAGCGACTTGCAGTCAGTCAGGATTCAACTAAGTTTAGTTGGTAGAAACATCCACCTATCACTGTCAGTAGACAGACCTTTCTGCCAAATAGCTGCCATCAGCAAAAACATGAATCATTTTGTGTCCATTAATAAAGTCTCTCTAGAGCTTTTCTTTTTCTCTCTTTTCTGTCCCAACCATAAACTGAAATCACTTGTGACCACAGACAAGGGATGCATCCCAAATGGCACTCTATTCCCTATATATAGTGCACTACTTTTGACCAGAGCACTATGGGCCTTGGTCAAAAGTAAGGCAATATATAGGTCGTAGGGTGTCATTTGAGATCCAGACTAGGCCTTCGATTGCCCTGGAAGCATAATTCATTGTATGCTCAGTTAAAGTGTGCCAGCGAGCTTCACTATTTATTTTATTTTATGTTAAATTAAATTCTGACATGTGTTAAGCAATACTGTCTTTGTGTGACTGTGTGTGTGTGAATGTGTGTGCGTATGTGATTGTTTCCGTATATCTGTGTGTGAGTTTGTAAATGTGTGTGTCCCTGTGGACTCTCAAGTATTGTCTCAGGCTGTGTTATGTTGCTCCTTGTCCTTCCGTTCATCTCCTGTCTAGACAAGGTGATCCTTCACCACCTTTATCTATGCTCCCTTCTCCCTGCTCCCTTCTCTCTTCTCCCTGCTCCCTTCTCCCTGCTCCCTTCTCTCTTCTCCCTGCTCCCTTCTCTCTTCTCCCTGCTCTCTTCTCCCTGCTCCCTTCTCTCTTCTCTCTTCTCCCTGCTCTCTTCTCCCTGCTCCCTTCTCTCTTCTCCCTTCTTCCTGCTCTCTTCTCCCTGCTCCCTTCTCTCTTCTCCCTTCTTCCTGCTCTCTTCTCCCTGCTCCCTTCTCTCTTCTCCCTTCTTCCTGCTCTCTTCTCCCTGCTTCCTTATCCCTGCTCCCTTATCCCTGCTCCCTTATCCCTGCTCCCTTCTCCATGCTCCCTTCTCCATGCTCCCTTCTCCCTGCTCCCTTCTCCCTGCTCCCTTCTCCCTGCTCCCTTCTCCCTGCTCTCTTCTCCCTGCTCCCTTATCCCTGCTCCCTTATCCCTGCTCCCTTATCCCTGCTCCCTTATCCCTGCTCCCTTATCCATGCTCCCTTCTCCACGCTCCCTGCTCCCTGCTCCCTGCTCCCTTCTCCCTGCTCCCTTCTCCCTGCTCCCTTCTCCCTGCTCCCTTCTCCCTGCTCCCTGCTCTCTTCTCCCCGCTCCCTTCTCCCTTCTCCCTGCTCCCTTCTCCCTGCTCTCTTCTCCACGCTCCCTTCTCCCTTCTCCCTGCTCCCTTCTCCCTGCTCCCTGCTCCCTGCTCCCTTCTCCCTGCTCTCTTCTCCCTGCTCCCTTCTCCATGCTCCCTGCTCCCTCCTCCCTGCTCCCTTCTCCCTGCTCCCTTCTCCATGCTCCATGCTCCCTTCTCCCCTCTCCCTTATCCATGCCCCTTCTCCCTGCTCTCTTCTCCCTTCTCTCTTTTCCCTTCTCCCTTCTCCCTTTTCCCTTTTCCCTTTTCCTTTTCCCTTTTCCCTTTTCCCTTCTCCCTTGTCCCTTCTCCCTTTTCCCTTCTCCACGCTCCCTTCTCCCTGCTCCCTTCTCCCTGCTCCCTTCTCCCTGCTCCCTTCTCCCTGCTCCCTTCTCCCTGCTCCCTGCTCTCTTCTCCACACTCCCTTCTCCCTTCTCCCTGCTCCCTTCTCCCTGCTCTCTTCTCCACGCTCCCTTCTCCCTTCTCCCTGCTCCCTTCTCCCTGCTCCCTTCTCCCTGCTCCCTTCTCCCTGCTCCCTGCTCCCTTCTCCCTGCTCTCTTCTCCCTGCTCCCTTCTCCATGCTCCCTGCTCCCTTCTCCCTCCTCCCTTCTCCCTGCTCCCTTCTCCATGCTCCCTTCTCCCCTCTCCCTTATCCATGCCCCTTCTCCCTGCTCTCTTCTCCCTTCTCTCTTTTCCCTTCTCCCTTCTCCCTTCTCCCTTTTCCCTTTTCCCTTCTCCATGCTCCCTTCTCCCCTCTCCCTTATCCATGCTCCTTCTCCCTGCTCTCTTCTCCTTCTCTCTTTTCCCTTTTCCCTTTTCCCTTCTCCCTTCTCCCTTTTCCCTTTTCCCTTCTCCCTGCTCCTTCTCAATGCTCCTTTTCCCTTCTTCCTTCTCTCTTCTCCCTGCTCCCTTCTCTCTTCTCCCTGCTCTCTTCTCCCTGCTCCTTCTCTCTTCTCTCTTCTCCCTGCTCTCTTCTCCCTGCTCCTTCTCTCTTCTCCCTTCTTCCTGCTCTCTTCTCCCTGCTCCCTTCTCTCTTCTCCCTTCTTCCTGCTCTCTTCTCCCCTGCTCCTTCTCTCTTCTCCCTTCTTCCTGCTCTCTTCTCCCTGCTTCCTTATCCCTGCTCCCTTATCCCTGCTCCCTTATCCCTGCTCCCTTCTCCATGCTCCCTTCTCCATGCTCCCTTCTCCCTGCTCCTTCTCCCTGCTCCCTTCTCCCTTCTCCCTGCTCCCTTCTCCCTGCTCTCTTCTCCCTGCTCCCTTATCCCTGCTCCCTTATCCCTGCTCCCTTATCCCTGCTCCCTTATCCCTGCTCCCTTATCCATGCTCCTTCTCCACGCTCCCTGCTCCCTGCTCCCTGCTCCCTTCTCCTGCTCCCCTTCTCCCTGCTCCCTTCTCCCTGCTCCTTCTCCCTGCTCCCTGCTCTCTTCTCCACGCTCCCTTCTCCCTTCTCCTGCTCCTTCTCCCTTCTCTCTTCTCCACGCTCCCTTCTCCCTTCTCCCTGCTCCCTTCTCCCTGCTCCCTGCTCCCTGCTCCCTGCTCCCTTCTCCCTGCTCTCTTCTCCCTGCTCCCTTCTCCATGCTCCCTGCTCCCTCCTCCCTGCTCCCTTCTCCCTGCTCCCTTCTCCATGCTCCATGCTCCCTTCTCCCCTCTCCTTATCCATGCCCCTTCTCCCTGCTCTCTTCTCCCTTCTCTCTTTTCCCTTCTCCCTTCTCCCTTTTTCCTTTTCCCTTTTCCCTTCTCCCTTGTCCTTTCTCCCTTTTCCCTTCTCCACGCTCCCTTCTCCCTGCTCCTTCTCCCTGCTCCCTTCTCCCTGCTCCCTTCTCCCTGCTCCCTTCTCCCTGCTCCCTGCTCTCTTCTCCACACTCCCTTCTCCCTTCTCCCTGCTCCCTTCTCCCTGCTCTCTTCTCCACGCTCCCTTCTCCCTTCTCCCTGCTCCTTCTCCCTGCTCCCTTCTCCCTGCTCCTTCTCCCTGCTCCCTGCTCCTTCTCCCTGCTCTCTTCTCCCTGCTCCCTTCTCCATGCTCCCTGCTCCCTTCTCCCTCCTCCCCTTCTCCCTGCTCCCTTCTCCATGCTCCCTTCTCCCTCTCCCTTATCCATGCCCCTTCTCCCTGCTCTCTTCTCCCTTCTCTCTTTTCCCTTCTCCCTTCTCCCTTCTCCCTTTTCCCTTTTCCCTTCTCCATGCTCCCTTCTCCCCTCTCCCTTATCCATGCCCCTTCTCCCTGCTCTCTTCTCCCTTCTCTCTTTTCCCTTTTCCCTTTTCCCTTCTCCCTTCTCCCTTTTCCCTTTTCCCTTCTCCCTTCTCCCTGCTCCCTTCTCAATGCTCCCTTTTCCCTTCTTCCTGCTCCCTTCTCCCTGCTCCCTGCTCCCTTCTCCCTGCGCTCTTCTCCCTTCTCCATGCTCCCTGCTCCCTTCTCAATGCTCCCTTCTCGCTGCTCCCTTCTTCCTGCTCCCTTCTCCCTTCTCCCTGCTCCCTTCTCCATGCTTCCTGCTCTCTTCTCCCTTCTTCCTGCTCTCTTCTCCCTGCTCCCTTATCCCTGCTCCCTTATCCCTGCTCCCTTATCCCTGCTCCCTTCTCCATGCTCCCTTCTCCACGCTCCCTTCTCCCTGCTCCCTTCTCCCTGCTGCCTTCTCCCTGCTCCCTTCTCCCTTCTCCCTTCTCCCTTCTCCCTGCTCCCTGCTCCCTTCTCCCTGCTCTCTTCTCCATGCTCCCTTCTCCCCTCTCCCTTCTCCCTGCTCCCTTCTCCCTGCTCCCTTCTCCATGCTCCCTTCTCCCTGCTCCCTTCTCCCTGCTCCCTTCTCCCTGCTCTCTTCTCCCTTCTCCCTGCTCCCTGCTCCCTACTCCCTGCTCTCTTCTCCCTGCTCCCTTCTCCATGCTCCCTTCTCCATGCGCCCTTCTCCCTTCTCCCTGCTCCCTTCTCCATGCTCCCTTCTCCCTGCTCCCTTCTCCCCGCTCCCTTTTCCCTTCTCCCTTCTCCCTGCTCCCTTCTCCTTCTCCCTTCTCCCTGCTCCCTTCTCCCTGCTCCCTTCTCCCTTCTCCCTGCTCCCTTCTCCCTGCTCCCTTCTCTCTTCTCCCTTCTCCATTCTCCCTTCTCCATGCTCCCTTCTCCCTGCTCCCTTCTCCCTGCTCCCTTCTCCCTGCTCCCTTCTCCCTGCTTTCTTCTCCCTGCTCCCTTCTCCATGCTCCCTTCTCCATGCTCCCTTCTCCCTGCTCCCTTCTCCCTTCTCCCTTCTCCCTGCTCCCTTCTCCTTCTCCCTTCTCCCTGCTCCCTTCTCCCTGCTCCCTTCTCCCTTCTCCCTGCTCCCTTCTCCCTGCTCCCTTCTCCCTGCTCTCTTCTCCCTGCTCCCTTCTCCATGCTCCCTGCTCCCTTCTCCCTTCTCCCTCCTCCCTTCTCCCTGCTCCCTTCTCCATGCTCCCTTCTCCCTTATCCATGCCCCTTCTCCCTGCTCTCTTCTCCCTTCTCTCTTTTCCCTTCTCCCTTCTCCCTTCTCCCTTTTCCCTTTTCCCTTCTCCATGCTCCCTTCTCCCCTCTCCCTTATCCATGCCCCTTCTCCCTGCTCTCTTCTCCCTTCTCTCTTTTCCCTTTTCCCTTTTCCCTTCTCCCTTCTCCCTTTTCCCTTTTCCCTTCTCCCTTCTCAATGCTCCCTTTTCCCTTCTTCCTGCTCCCTTCTCCCTGCTCCCTGCTCCCTTCTCCCTGCGCTCTTCTCCCTTCTCCATGCTCCCTGCTCCCTTCTCAATGCTCCCTTCTCGCTGCTCCCTTCTTCCTGCTCCTTCTCCTTCTCTCTGCTCCATTCTCCCTTCTCTCTGCTCCTTCTCTCTTCTCTCTGCTCCCTTCTCTCTGCTCCATTCTCCCTGCTCCCTTCTCTCTGCTCCTTCTCACTTCTCGCTGCTCTCTGCTCCTTTTCTCTGCTCCCTTTCTCTGCTCTCTGCTCCCTTCTCACTGCTCCCTTCTCACTGCTCCTTCTCCCTGATCGCTGCTCCCTTCTCCCTGCTCTCTGCTCCTTTTCTCTGCTCCTTTCTCCCTTCTCTCTGCTCCCTTCTCCCTGCTCCCTTCTCCCTTCCTCTGTTCCCTTCTCCTGCTACCTTCTCCCTGCTCTCTGCTCCCTTCCCTCTGTTCCCTTCTCCCTGCTCCCTTCTTCCTGCTCCATTCTCCCTTCTCTCTGCTCCCTTCTCTCTGCTCCCTTCTCACTGCTCTCTGCTCCCTTCTCTCTGCTCCCTTCTCTCTGCTCTCTGCTCCCTTCTCCCTGCTCCCTTCTCACTGCTCCCTTCTCCCTGCTCACTGCTCCCTGCTCACTGCTCCCTTCTCACTGCTCCCTTCTCCCTGCTCTCTGCTCCCTTCTCACTGCTCCCTTCTCCCTGCTCACTGCTCCCTTCTCAATGCTCCCTTCTCCCTGCTCTCTGCTCCCTTTTCTCTGCTCCCTTCTCACTGCTCCCTTCTCCCTGCTCCCTTCTCACTGCTCCCTTCTCCCTGATCGCTGCTCCCTTCTCCCTTCTCTCTGCTCCATTCTCCCTTCTCTCTGCTCCTTCTCTCTTCTCTCTGCTCCCTTCTCCCTTCTCTCTGCTCCTTCTCTCTGCTCCCTTCTCACTTCTCGCTGCTCCCTGCTCCCTTTTCTCTGCTCCCTTTTCTCTGCTCTCTGCTCCCTTCTCACTGCTCCCTTCTCACTGCTCCCTTCTCCCTGATCGCTGCTCCCTTCTCCCTGCTCTCTGCTCCCTTTTCTCTGCTCCTTTCTCCCTTCTCTCTGCTCCCTTCTCCCTGCTCTCTGCTCCCTTCCCTCTGTTCCCTTCTCCCTTCTCCCTTCCCTCTGTTCCCTTCTCCCTGCTACCTTCTCCCTGCTCTCTGCTCCCTTCCCTCTGTTCCCTTCTCCCTGCTCCCTTCTTCCTGCTCCATTCTCCCTTCTCTCTGCTCCCTTCTCCCTGCTCTCTTCTCCCTTCTCCCTGCTCCCTTCTCCCTTCTCTCTTCTCCCTTCTCCATTCTCCCTTCTCCATGCTCCCTTCTCCCTGCTCCCTTCTCCCTGCTCCCTTCTCCCTGCTTTCTTCTCCCTGCTCCCTTCTCCATGCTCCCTTCTCCATGCGCCCTTCTCCCTTCTCCCTGCTCCCTTCTCCCTTCTCCCTGCTCCCTGCTCCCTGCTCCCTTAACCCTTCTCCCTGCTCCCTGCTCCCTTCTCACTGCTCCCTTCTCCCTGATCGCTGCTCCCTTCTCCCTTCTCTCTGCTCCATTCTCCCTTCTCTCTGCTCCTTCTCTCTTCTCTCTGCTCCCTTCTCCCTTCTCTCTGCTCCATTCTCCCTTCTCTCTGCTCCTTCTCTCTGCTCCCTTCTCACTTCTCGCTGCTCTCTGCTCCCTTTTCTCTGCTCCCTTTTCTCTGCTCTCTGCTCCCTTCTCACTGCTCCCTTCTCACTGCTCCCTTCTCCCTGATCGCTGCTCCCTTCTCCCTGCTCTCTGCTCCCTTTTCTCTGCTCCTTTCTCCCTTCTCTCTGCTCCCTTCTCCCTGCTCCCTTCTCCCTTCCCTCTGTTCCCTTCTCCCTGCTACCTTCTCCCTGCTCTCTGCTCCCTTCCCTCTGTTCCCTTCTCCCTGCTCCCTTCTTCCTGCTCCATTCTCCCTTCTCTCTGCTCCCTTCTCTCTGCTCCCTTCTCACTGCTCTCTGCTCCCTTCTCTCTGCTCCCTTCTCTCTGCTCTCTGCTCCCTTCTCCCTGCTCCCTTCTCACTGCTCCCTTCTCCCTGCTCACTGCTCCCTGCTCACTGCTCCCTTCTCACTGCTCCCTTCTCCCTGCTCTCTGCTCCCTTCTCACTGCTCCCTTCTCACTGCTCCCTTCTCCCTGCTCACTGCTCCCTTCTCACTGCTCCCTTCTCCCTGCTCTCTGCTCCCTTTTCTCTGCTCCCTTCTCACTGCTCCCTTCTCCCTGCTCCCTTCTCACTGCTCCCTTCTCCCTGATCTCTGCTCCCTTCTCCCTTCTCTCTGCTCCATTCTCCCTTCTCTCTGCTCCTTCTCTCTTCTCTCTGCTCCCTTCTCCCTTCTCTCTGCTCCATTCTCCCTTCTCTCTGCTCCTTCTCTCTGCTCCCTTCTCACTTCTCGCTGCTCTCTGCTCCCTTTTCTCTGCTCTCTGCTCCCTTCTCACTGCTCCCTTCTCACTGCTCCCTTCTCCCTGATCGCTGCTCCCTTCTCCCTGCTCTCTGCTCCCTTTTCTCTGCTCCTTTCTCCCTTCTCTCTGCTCCCTTCTCCCTGCTCTCTGCTCCCTTCCCTCTGTTCCCTTCTCCCTGCTCCCTTCTCCCTTCCCTCTGTTCCCTTCTCCCTGCTACCTTCTCCCTGCTCTCTGCTCCCTTCCCTCTGTTCCCTTCTCCTTGCTCCCTTCTTCCTGCTCCATTCTCCCTTCTCTCTGCTCCCTTCTCACTGCTCTCTGCTCCCTTCTCTCTGCTCCCTTCTCTCTGCTCCCTTCTCTCTGCTCCATTCTCTCTGCTCCCTTCTCTTTTCTCCCTTCTCTCTGCTCCCTTCTCTCTGCTCCCTTCTCACTGCTCTCTGCTCCCTTCTCTCTGCTCCCTTCTCTCTGCTCCCTTCTCACTGCTCTCTGCTCCCTTCTCCCTTCTCCCTGCTCCCTTCTCTCTGCTCCATTCTCTCTGCTCCCTTCTCTTTTCTCCCTTCTCTCTGCTCCCTTCTCTCTGCTCCCTTCTCACTCCTCTCTGCTCCCTTCTCCCTGCTCCCTTCTCTCTGCTCCATTCTCTCTGCTCCCTTCTCTTTTCTCCATTCTCTCTGCTCCCTTCTCTCTGCTCCCTTCTCACTGCTCTCTGCTCCCTTCTCTCTGCTCCCTTCTCTCTGCTCCCTTCTCACTGCTCTCTGCTCCCTTCTCCCTGCTCCCTTCTCTCTGCTCCATTCTCTCTGCTCCCTTCTCTTTTCTCCCTTCTCTCTGCTCCCTTCTCTCTGCTCCCTTCTCTCTGCTCCCTTCTCACTGCTCTCTGCTCCCTTCTCCCTGCTCCCTTCTCTCTGCTCCCTTCTCTCTGCTCCCTTCTCTCTGCTCCCTTCTCACTGCTCTCTGCTCCCTTCTCCCTGCTCCCTTCTCTCTGCTCCATTCTCTCTGCTCCCTTCTCTCTTGTCTCTTCTCCTCTCTGCTCTCTTCTCTGCCTGTCATCTTGATAGTTTATTAAGTCAACACCCCTCTAGCCTTCAATCTCACTACACACATGCAGACACACACACAAGCACACACTCAAGGCCACACAAAGTATTCATGCATGATTTCTGAGTCTTGTCATCTCTATGGAGTGGTAGAACATATGGATACCTTGTGCCCAATCGCTGGCACATACTCACTCACACACACTCACACACTCACACACACTCACACACACACACACACACACACACACACACACTCACACACACTCACACACACTCACACACACTCACACAACCACTTATGAGCTTAATTCAGTGTTGAGATAAGTACGTGCAACTAAGAAGATTGTGTAAATAATGAATTGACAATTTGAGTTACGTATGTAACTGAAGTCAGAATACTGCCTACCCCCATGTGCCCAGTATTTCTTTTAAATGGAGACATTGTACAGTGGTCGGAGCTCTGTTCTGTATGGTTTGGAACGTGGCTTGCAGGTCCCTTTCCTAGGGCCTCTGTTGAGTCTATGGAGTATGTGTGTGTCTATGGAGTATGTGTGAGTCTATGGGACAGACAGGCCAGAGTAAGCACTGCGAAGGGTTTGGGTTACATCAGGGTATGTGCTCATTGTTATTAAGGCTAGATTAGCTGCTGCAGGGTTAGATTTTTGGCTCTTCTTTTCCGAGAACTAATAATGTCATGGGCCTGCACTGAGCCAATCTAAAACAGAGAGATGGAGAGAGAGAGAGGTTTTATGTTCATGGGCCTGCACTGAGCCAATCTAAAACAGAGAGATGGAGAGAGAGAGAGATTTTATGTTCATGGGCCTGCACTGAGCCAATCTAAAACAGAGAGATGGAGAGAGAGAGAGATTTTATGTTCATGGGCCTGCACTGAGCCAATCTAAAACAGAGAGATGGAGAGAGAGAGAGATTTTATGTTCATGGGCCTGCACTGAGCCAATCTAAAACAGAGAGATGGAGAGAGAGAGAGATTTTATGTTCATGGGCCTGCACTGAGCCAATCTAAAACAGAGAGATGGAGAGAGAGAGAGAGAGATTTTATGTTCATGGGCCTGCACTGAGCCAATCTAAAACAGAGAGATGGAGAGAGAGAGAGATTTTATGTTCATGGGCCTGCACTGAGCCAATCTAAAACAAATAGATGGAGAGATAGAGAGAGAGATTTTATGTTCATGGGCCTGCACTGAGCCAATCTAAAACAAATAGAGAGATAGAGAGAGAGATTTTATGTTCATGGGCCTGCACTGAGCCAATCTAAAACAAACAGAGAGATGGAGAGAGAGAGAGATTTTATGTTCATGGGCCTGCACTGAGCCAATCTAAAACAAACAGAGAGATGGAGAGAGAGAGAGATTTTATGTTCATGGGCCTGCACTGAGCCAATCTAAAACAGAGAGATGGAGAGAGAGAGAGATTTTATGTTCATGGGCCTGCACTGAGCCAATCTAAAACAGAGAGATGGAGAGAGAGAGAGATTTTATGTTCATGGGCCTGCACTGAGCCAATCTAAAACAGAGAGATGGAGAGAGAGAGAGATTTTATGTTCATGGGCCTGCACTGAGCCAATCTAAAACAGAGAGATGGAGAGAGAGAGAGATTTTATGTTCATGGGCCTGCACTGAGCCAATCTAAAACAGAGAGATGGAGAGAGAGAGAGAGAGATTTTATGTTCATGGGCCTGCACTGAGCCAATCTAAAACAGAGAGATGGAGAGAGAGAGAGATTTTATGTTCATGGGCCTGCACTGAGCCAATCTAAAACAGAGAGATGGAGAGAGAGAGAGAGAGATTTTATGTTCATGGGCCTGCACTGAGCCAATCTAAAACAAATAGAGAGATAGAGAGAGAGATTTTATGTTCATGGGCCTGCACTGAGCCAATCTAAAACAAATAGAGAGATAGAGAGAGAGATTTTATGTTCATGGGCCTGCACTGAGCCAATCTAAAACAAACAGAGAGATGGAGAGAGAGAGAGATTTTATGTTCATGGGCCTGCACTGAGCCAATCTAAAACAAACAGAGAGATGGAGAGAGAGAGAGATTTTATGTTCATGGGCCTGCACTGAACCAGTCTAAAACAAACAGAGAGATGGAGAGAGAGAGAGATTTTATGTTCATGGGCCTGCACTGAGACAATCTAAAACAAACAGAGAGATGGAGAGAGAGAGAGATTTTATGTTCATGGGCCTGCACTAAGCCAATCTAAAAGAGAGAGATGGAGAGAGAGATTTTATGTTCATGGGCCTGCACTGAGACAATCTAAAACAAACAGAGAGATGGAGAGAGAGAGAGAGATTTTATGTTCATGGGCCTGCACTGAGCCAATCTAAAACAGAGAGATGGAGAGAGAGAGAGATTTTATGTTCATGGGCCTGCACTGAACCAGTCTAAAACAAACAGAGAGATGGAGAGAGAGAGAGATTTTATGTTCATGGGCCTGCACTAAGCCAATCTAAAAGAGAGAGATGGAGAGAGAGATTTTATGTTCATGGGCCTGCACTGAGACAATCTAAAACAAACAGAGAGATGGAGAGAGAGAGAGATTTTATGTTCATGGGCCTGCACTGAGCCAATCTAAAACAAACAGAGAGATGGAGAGAGAGAGAGATTTTATGTTCATGGGCCTGCACTAAGCCAATCTAAAAGAGAGAGATGGAGAGAGAGATTTTATGTTCATGGGCCTGCACTGAGACAATCTAAAACAAACAGAGAGATGGAGAGAGAGAGAGATTTTATGTTCATGGGCCTGCACTGAGCCAATCTAAAACAAACAGAGAGATGGAGAGAGAGAGAGATTTTATGTTCATGGGCCTGCACTAAGCCAATCTAAAACAAACAGAGAGATGGAGAGAGAGAGAGATTTTATGTTCATGGGCCTGCACTGAGCCAATCTAAAACAAACAGAGAGATGGAGAGAGAGAGAGATTTTATGTTCATGGGCCTGCACTGAGCCAATCTAAAACAGAGAGATGGAGAGAGAGAGAGATTTTATGTTCATGGGCCTGCACTGAGCCAATCTAAAACAGAGAGATGGAGAGAGAGAGAGAGAGATTTTATGTTCATGGGCCTGCACTGAGCCAATCTAAAACAAATAGAGAGATAGAGAGAGAGATTTTATGTTCATGGGCCTGCACTGAGCCAATCTAAAACAAACAGAGAGATGGAGAGAGAGAGAGATTTTATGTTCATGGGCCTGCACTGAGCCAATCTAAAACAAACAGAGAGATGGAGAGAGAGAGAGATTTTATGTTCATGGGCCTGCACTGAGCCAATCTAAAACAAACAGAGAGATGGAGAGAGAGAGAGATTTTATGTTCATGGGCCTGCACTGAGCCAATCTAAAACAAACAGAGAGATGGAGAGAGAGAGAGATTTTATGTTCATGGGCCTGCACTAAGCCAATCTAAAACAGAGAGATGGAGAGAGAGAGAGATTTTATGTTCATGGGCCTGCACTGAGCCAATCTAAAACAAACAGAGAGATGGAGAGAGAGAGAGATTTTATGTTCATGGGCCTGCACTGAGCCAATCTAAAACAAACAGAGAGATGGAGAGAGAGAGAGATTTTATGTTCATGGGCCTGCACTGAGCCAATCTAAAACAAACAGAGAGATGGAGAGAGAGAGAGATTTTATGTTCATGGGCCTGCACTGAGCCAATCTAAAACAAACAGAGAGATGGAGAGAGAGAGAGATTTTATTTTCATGGGCCTGCACTGAGCCAATCTAAAACAAACAGAGAGATGGAGAGAGAGAGATTTTATTTTCATGGGCCTGCACTGAGCCAATCTAAAACAAACAGAGAGATAGAGAGAGAGAAATGGGGAGAGAGGGATATATGTTATGTTCTTAGGCCTGCGCTTAGCCAATCTAAAACAGACATAGTTGGAGAGACATTAACTTATGTCCACAATGCTCTTAGCCAATATAAAACAGAGAGATGGAGAGTTGGAGATATGATCATAGGCCTGCTCTAAGACAAACTACAGGTTTAGGATGAACCTGCCTGGTGGGATTAACAGTAAAGCTCTATGGTCATGTATAATAGGCCTCTTCCCTAGTGCACTACTTTTGAAGGGGGCCCATAGGGACTATATAAGGAATAAAATGCACCTTGGGATGCAAGCTACATAACATCTAACAGCATGACTATGCCTACTATACATGACCACAGAGCTTTACTGTTAATGCCACCAGGCAGGTTCATCCTAAACCTATAGTGATGGAAACATAGTGGAGTAGATAGACTAAAGGATTACATCAGTCATGTTATGACAACAGAAACCATAGCAATGACATTACATTCCACCTTTTGCTATGATTTGATCACCATGGCTAATGCCTTCTAAGGACGTAATAATGTCAGTCACACTCAGGATAAGCAGTTGAGAGAGGGGGGAGACAGAGACAGGCACGGTATTGAAAGAGAGCGATAGAGGGAGAGACAGAGAGGAAGAGAGAGATGTATATAGAGAAAGAGTTGGATGGATAGATAGATAGATAGATAGATAGATAGATAGATAGATAGATAGATAGATAGATAGATAGATAGATAGATAGATAGATAGATAGATAGATAGATAGATAGATAGATAGATAGATAGATAGATAGATAGATAGATAGATAGATAGATAGATAGATAGATAGATAGATAGATAGATAGATAGATAGATAGATAGATAGATAGATAGATAGATAGATAGATACAGGGAAAGGTGACAGCATTCCCTCCCACATATGCCCCCCTAGGCACAACTATGACAACATAACAAACTAAAACGGGTCACAACTCCTGCAGTTCTGTCGCACGCTGGGTATGTACATAGTCAATGGTAGGCTTCGAGGGGACTCCTATGGTAGGTACACCTATAGCTCATCTCTTGGCAGTAGTACTGTAGACTACTTTATCACTGACCTCAACCCAGAGTCTCTCAGAGCGTTCACAGTCAGCCCACTGACACCCCTATCAGACCACAGCAAAATCACAGTCTACTTGAACAGAGCAATACTCAATCACGAGGCATCAAAGCCAAAGGAACTGAGTAACATTAAGAAATGCTATAGATGGAAGGAATGCAGTTTGGAAACCTACCAAAAAACAATTAGGCAGCAACAAATTCAATCCCTTTCAGACAACTTCCTGGGTAAAACATTCCACTGTAATAGTGAAGGTGTAAACGTGGCAGTAGAAAATCTTAACAGTATATTTGACCTCTCAGCTTCCCTATCAAATCTAAAAATCTCAAATAGAAAACCGAAGAAAATGAACAACAATGACAAATGGTTTGATGAAGAATGCAAAAATCTAAGAAAGAAATTGAGAAACCTGTCCAACCAAAAACATAGAGACCCGGAAAACCTGAGTCTACGCCTTCACTATGGTGAATCACTAAAACAATAGAGAAATACACTACGGAAAAAGACGGAACAAAACGTCAGAAATCAGCTCAATGTAATTGAAAAATCCATAGACTCTAACCACTTCTGGGAAAATTGGAAAACACTAAACAAACAACAACACGAATAATTATCTATCCAAAATGTAGATGTATGGGTAAACCACTTCTCCAATCGTTTTGGGTCTATAACAAAGAATAAAGAGCAAAAACATATACATGATCAAATACAAATCTTAGAATCAACTATTAAAGACAACCAGAACCCACTGAATTCTCCAATTACCTTGAACGAGTTACAGGAGAAAATAAAAACCCTCCCACCCAAAAAGGCCCGTGGTGTTGATGGTATCCTTAATGAAATGATCAAATATACAGACTACAAATTCCAATTGGCTATACTAAAACTCTTTAACACCATCCTTAGCTCTGGCATCTTCCCCAATATTTGGACCAAGGACAGATCACCCCAATCCACAAAAGTGGAGACAAATTTGACCCCAATAACTATCGTGAAATATGTACAGTAACCTTGGGAAAATCCTCTGCATTATCATTAACAGCAGACTCGTACATTTTCTCAATGGAAACAATGTACTGAGCAAATGTCAAATTGGCTTTTTACCAAATTACCGTACAACAGACCATGTATTCACCCTGCATAGATAGATAGATAGATAGATAGATAGATAGATAGATAGATAGATAGATAGATAGATAGATAGATAGAT
>NC_068454.1:27292935-27345435 GCF_023373465.1 Oncorhynchus keta | reverse complement strand
CTCTCTCTCTCTCTCTCTCTCTCTCTCTCTCTCTCTCTCTCTCTCTCTCTCTCTCTCTCTATCCCTCCCTTTCTCATCTCTCTCTTTGTCTCTAGCTCTCTAACCCCCTCTCTCTTTGTCCCCTGTCTCTGCTTGCTCTCCTCTCTTTCCTAATATTGAGTTGCACCCCCCTCCCCTTTTGCCCTCAGTACAGCATCAATTCGTCGAGGCATGGACTCTTCAATGTGTTGAAAGCATTCCACAGGGATGCTGGCCCATGTTGACTCCAATGCTTCCCACAGTTGTGTCAAGTTGGGTGGATGTCCTTTGGGTGGTTGACCGTTCTTGATACACACGGGAAACTGTTGAGCGTGAAAAACACAGCAGCGTTGCAGTTCTTGAAACAAACCGGTGCACCTGAAACAAAACCGGTGCAAACCGGGGCACCTATTACAATACCCCGTTCAAAGGCACTTACATCTTTTGTCTTGCCCATTGACCCTCTGAATGGCACACATACACAATCCATGTCTCAACTGTCTCAAGGCTTAAAATCCTTCTTTAACATGTCTCCTCCCCTTCTACACTAATTGAAGTAGAGGTATTAAGTGACATAAATAAGAGATCATAGATTTGACCTATGTTATGGAAAAGGTAGGTGTTCTTAATGTTTTTTACACAGAGTATGTCTCTCTTTCTCTCTCTCTCTCAGGGTCCGGATCACTGTGTGAAGTGTCTCCACTTTAAAGATGGTCCTAACTGTGTGGAGAAGTGTCCCGACGGCCTTCAGGGGGCCATCAGCTTCATCTTTAAATATGCAGAGGCCAACAACGAGTGTCATCCCTGTCACTCCAACTGCACGCAGGGGTAAGGTTCACACGGAGTGTATATGTGGGGTTTTGTGTGTGGGGGTTGTGGGTGAGTTTGGGGGGGGCGTCGTGAACTGAATTTGTGCTTTTGTTTTTCATTGTGTACTGTGCATTTGGAAAGTATTCAGACCCTTTGACTTTTCCACTTTTTGTTACGTTACAGCCTTGTTGTTCTAAAATGGATTCAATTAATGTTTTTCCTTATCAATCTACATACAATGCCCCATAATGACAAAGTGAAAACAGACTTTTAGACATTTTTTCAAATGTACCTTATTTACATAAGTATTCAGACCCTTTGCTATGAGACTCGAAATTGAGCTCAGGTGCATCCTGTTTCCATTGATCATCCTTGAGCTGTTTCTACAACTTGATTGGAGTCCAATTCAATTGATTGGACATGATTTGTAAAGACACACACACCAGTGCATGTCAGAGCAAAAACAAAGCCATGAGGTCAAAGAAAGTGTTCGTAGAGCTCCGAGACAGGATTGTGTCAAGGCACAGATCTGGGGAAGGGTACCAAAACATTTCTGCAGCATTGAAGGTCCCAAGAACACAGAGGCCTCCATCATTCTTAAATATAAGAAGTTTGTAACCACCAAAACTCTTCCTAGAGCTGGCCGCCCGGCCAAACTGAGCAATTGAGGGAGAAGGGCCTTGGTCAGGGAGGTGACCAAGAAACCAGTGACCAAGAACACTCTGACAGAGCTCCAGAGTTCCTCTGTGGAGATGGAAGAAACTTTCAGAAGGACAACCATCTCTGCAGCCCTCCACCAATCAGGCCTTTATGGTAGAGTAGCCAGACGGAAGCCACTCCTCAGTAAAAGGCACATGACCGCCCGCTTGGAGTTTGCCAAAAGGCACCTAAAGGAATCTCAGACCATGAGAAACAAGATTCTCTGGTCTGATGAAACCAAGATTGAACTCTTTGGCATGAATCACGTCCTCTCAAGCATCACGTCTGGAGGAAACCTAGCACCATAATTACGGTGAAGCATGGGCGTGGCAGCATCATGCTATGGAGATGTTTTTCAGCGGCAGGGACTGGGAGACGAGTCAGGATCGAGGGAAAGATTAACGGAGCACAGTACAGAGAGATCCTTGATAAAAACCTGCTCCAGAGAGATCAGACTGGGGTGAAGGTTCACCTTCCAACAGGACAATAACCCTAAGCACACAGCCAAGACAATGCAGGAGTGGCTTTGGCACAAGACTCTGAATGTCCTTGAGTGGTCCAGCCAGAGCCCGGACTTGAACCCAATCGAACAACTCTGGAGAGACCTGGAAATAGCTGTACAGCGACGCTCCCCATCCAACATGACATAGTTTGAGAGGATCTGCAGAGAAGAATAGGAGAAACTCCCCAAACACAGGTGTGCCAAGCTTGTAGCGTCATACCCAAGAAGACGTGATGCTGTAATCGCTGCCAAAGGTACTTCAACAAAGTACTGAGTAAAGGGTCTGAATACTTATGTAAATGTCATATTTCAATGTTTTATATTTTATAAATTTGCAAACAAATCTTAAAACCTGTTTCTGTTTGTCATTATGGGGTATTGTGTGTATATTGATGAGGATAAAAAATAAAATACAAATTTGGAATAAGGCTGTAACGTAACAACATGTGGAAAAATTCAAGGGGTCTGAATACTTTCCAAAGCACTGTATGTCTGTGTTTTGGCTTTCTGCAGAGAGTGCACGTTTATCTTGTTGTGTGCATGGTTGCGTATCTCATCAGCAGTCTGAATGACTAATGACCCTGGGAGGACAGAATACTGTTCATTTACTTCTACATTGTTTGTTTCACTGGCAAGACAAGGGCAGACTAATCCCCATTGTAAAGCCAAGGTCAACATGATAACCAGAGGAAAACAATATCTGTGTCATGCTCTGTTTCATCCACAGTACAACAGCTCTCAGCACAACACACACACACACACACACACACACACACACACACACACACACACACACACACACACACACACACACACACACACACACACACACACACACACACACACACACACACACACACACACAAACAAACACCTTGCTATGCTCCCCTCGGTGCTGACCCCTTGTAACTCGGTGTTCCCATATCCAGCCAATGTTTATCAGTGTCTCCAGACACACACACTCACTCACTCACTCACACGTACGCACGCACCCACAGGAACTGCAAAATACCCAGGTGAAAGAGAGAGGCAGAGAGAGAAAGAGACAGAGAGAGAGAGAGAGAGAGAAGGGCTGCAAAAGAGATTCCGCTCTCCCTCTGCTCTCTGAGTGCTGTGAAGCCTGCGATGTAATGTTTAGCAGCAGAAGGAAGGAGACAGATATCATTTGGTATTGCAGTCAGTCAGTCCACCGGGCTGGCCCCGCACGTCTTGTGTTCTATTTCCTCGTGACTGGCAGACAGCCAGCTCACAACTCCATCTACCCATAACAACATTGTTACACTCATTTCCATTATATTTCGTATCTGTGGAAATGCCATCTTGACACTTTGTCAAAATAACTGTTCCCAGGCTGCCCTTCAGTTCAGACACTCAAACAGACTCAGAGATCATCTCTGTTACTCCCCCTCTTCCTCTCCCGCCAAAGTGCTATCAGGGCAATTCGTATTATTCTGTATGTAAATATGTGACACTACATTTAGTATGATATATTACGTTACGTTAGATTACATTATGAATGGAATAGCGGTCATACAATATCATATGAATTAGAGGATGTATAGTATCATACGTCTTACCTGGTTGTACAATAGCGTACGAATTGGATGGCGTAAGTTGTCATAGTATTATAGTATACTATTATACGTCTTAATCTGAGACCAGGTTGCTTGTTGCGTTGTTGCAACAAAGGAGAATTACGGGGAGAATTTACATTAGTGGTTAGGTGAACTAACGACAAAGGTTATGATAATTTGCGTGAAAGGTTAGGGGAGCTAAAACGACAAAGGTTAGGTGAATTTACATAGTGGGTTCGGTGAATTGGGTTACGTTTTGAATAAGGATTAGGGAATGGGTTAGCTAAAATGCTACAGTTGTCCTCGACGCGACTCGAACATGGAACCTATGGATTGCTAGACGGTCTCAGTTTACGCCCAACCCCCCTACTTTCATTTCTATCTAAAGTAACTACAACATTAGGTAGGTATCATGCATCTTGGAGGTGCTCAGAAATACGTAAAGTATGTTTCGTATGGCTCTGAGCCCAGGCTGCTCCCTCTCCCCCTACCCTCTTTACATCAAAGAGCTACACCATCCAGTATCCTGACTCCCTTACGCTCTGATTCTTGTTTCTGTACCCTTTTTTCTCTGTGACTGTCTGTCATCGCTCGGTTCTTTCTGTGGACAGAACATACTGACACAGGTCTAGGAGCTATAGCACAGATTCAAGACACTGAGACGCATGCTGGACTGATTGATTAATTCACTGTTTTGTTTCTCCCTCTCATCTAGGTGTATTGGACCCAGACTGCAGGACTGTATTGGCATGATGGACAGGTAAATATCTCTTCAAATCCCTACTGTCACTTCCTTCTCTGTCCCTAGGACAGACTGCCTACACACATAGAGTCACAGGTTCAGCTTTCATTCATTAGCAATTTGTAAGTACAAATGCATACATTGGAATTGATCTTCGATGAGCTTACAATAGTAAAAAAGATAAGATACTCTCGCCAACAGACAACACTGGTTGAAATACCGGCATAACAACCAACTATGCTTATATTTACCCAAAATATATGTTCTCACAACTGAGGTTAGTTAGAAAGCAAGGAGGAGAAGAAGAGAAGAAGAGAGCTAGAGAGAGCGAGAGAGAGAGACAGAGAGAGACAGACATAGAGAGAGACAGAGACAGAGAGAGACAGACATAGAGAGAGACAAAGAGAGAGACAGAGACAGAGAGAGACAGACATAGAGACAGACATAGAGAGAGACAAAGAGAGAGACAGCGAGAGACGGAGAGAGACCGAGACCGAGAGGGAGAGAGAGGAGCAGGCAAGTAGTGTGAATAATGTTTAGCTCTGAGGCCAAAAGTGTGTGCATGTTTGTGTGTGCGTGTGTGTGAATCCGTGAGTGTGTCCCTGCACGGGCTTGTGTTTTACTCTGCTCTTGATAAATTGGTAGCGCTTTGCTTTTGTTCTCGTGGGGAAAAGGAAGAAAACGCCACTAACCGTTCCAAGCAAATGGATTTACGATTTCATGACAGACAGTTTGTTTCTGGGGGGAGGAGATGGGGGGTATGGGGGAGGAGGAGGGGGGAACACATGAGAGAAGGGAGTGTGGCGAGAGGAAATGAACAAGGAGGACAGAAAAGACAAGAAGAGGGGGTCAGTAACACAGAAGTTATAAAGACCCAATGGAACAGTACCCCCTCTAGGATGATGTCCAGAAATAAACAGCACAGCAGAAGCCATATTGGCTTACAACACAGACCCAAACAAAGACCTAGTGAAAAACAGTTTGCGAAGCCTCCTGATCTGAAGGCAGAGCTGAGCTGAATGAAGCTATGTATGGGCAGAGAGAGAAGGGGCAGTAATGACTGCTAATTTACTACAAGCTGGAGCCAGAGGGAAGGATTGCATCCCAAATGGTACTCCATTCCCCATATAGAGCACTACTTTTGACCAGAGCCCTGGTGGCACTAGGGAACAGGTTGCCATTTGAGACACAGACAGAGCATGCCATAGCCTGAGTCTCACTCTCCATTGATCCATTGCTCATCTATCTGAGGCAGTCTGGGGAGACTGTTGTGGTGATCTGATAGTGAGGGAGACGCTTTGGGGTGAGGAGGGGTGGAGAAGGGGTGACGCAGGGTGAAGAGGGGGTGACACAGGGTGGAGAGGGGGTGACACAGGGTGAAGAGGGGTGATGCAGGGTGAATAGGGGTGGAGAGGGGGTGACGCAGGGTGAGGAAAGTGCTACTAGACTGATAAAGGCTTTCAGGGGAAAAACCTTCATACATATGTTGACAGCAGAGTAACACAATACACTGATAGTACTGTGGGGCATGCCAGTTTGGTAAAGTGGCTTTTTAACATTATTTTACAGAGGCTATGGTTTAACTGAGCAGAATAGCTAGGCAGCTTATAGCTGCTCGGGGCCAATGTTGAGACTACAAAGCCTCTCAACGCTCAGACAGACATATACATTTAGTTCTAGCGCTTATCTGACATTGTGTCAACCGCTGCTGTGTGAGGCTGTCTCACATAATAGAGACTAGACATACTGTCATCTGCACTGTCTGACACCCTCTGGACCTTTACCTTCTCTCACACACACACACTCACAGTCTTGTACAGCTAACCTTGTGGGGACACAATTCTAAAGCCTATTTTCTTAACCCTAGCCCTAACCCGTACTCTTACCCTAACTCTAACCTTAACCTAAAAACCTAACCTTAACCAAAATCATCAGAATTCTGTACCTCCACCATAACCTCAAAACAGAACATCACACTAAAAGAAAGACAAGCCCGAGCTAAAGTAAGGAAACACAAACATAGACCCAGAAAACCAGCAAACAAAGGCTCAAAGATCATTATTATGGACAACCAAGAGTACCTCTCTGAAGCCCACCGACAACTCTCGAGTAAATAATAATAATAATAATATATGCCATTTAGCAGACGCTTTTATCCAAAGCGACTTACAGTCATGTGTGCATACATTCTACGTATGGGTGGTCCCGGGGATCGAACCCACTACCCTGGCGTTACAAGCGCCATGCTCTACCAACTGAGCTACAGAAGGACCACACCATTATACTCCTATCCCTGCTTCTACACAGATCTAGACGCAAATAAAAAATCAGACTGATAATATCAGATCTCTACGGAAAGAAATACATTACACATAGACAAAAGGAATATCTAGATGGACCAGAATTACCCAGACAGAGACTCTTCTATTTCTGCCCTAAGATCCACCAAACACCAGATACATGGACAGTCCCTTTTGAGGTCCTGAAGGGGGAAACTATTGTGTCAGACTGTGTGTGTGTCCTCGCCAGCAGCCAAATCCATTGACTACCTCCTCACTCCCATCTCACAAAATCACCCTAGCTACCTTAAGTACACATACCATTTCATAGACACACTTCACAACATTCCAGTCCCAGCACATGCATACCTATTCACTCTAGATATAGATTATCTCTACACCAACATGGATATCTTGTCATGTTTGACAGCAGTGGAATCTACTCTCCGGAGATATCCAGATCCATATAGACCAGACTCACACCTCCTACAGCTTCTAGAACTTGGCTAAAGAAACAATGATTTCACATTTAATAATAAACAGTACAGTACGTACAGATTTATGGGATGGCGATAGGTAAAACGTTCACCCCAGCCTATGCTAATATTGATATGGCAGACTGGGAGTTGAGAGTCCCGGCCAAAGGCCCTGGAGAGTCCTGGCCAAAGGCCCAATGCGTCCCATGTTTTATAGACGATACCTGGATGATATGTGTGTGTGGGAACATGATCTGGTACATTTCACAACATTCTTTGAAATACTCAACCACCATCATCCTACCATAACAGTTAAATGTGTCATTCACCCACATACAATCAATATTTTATTCCAGATACTGACACGCAAATAGTCTCTATACAAACAAAGTATATTTCAAGGACACAGACATACATGCCCTACTCCACAATTCCAGTTATCACCCAAAACATCCATTCACGGGCATTGTCAAATCACAACTCATTAGATTCCATAGACTATGTACACAACAGAAATACTTTCATTCACCCACACAGACCCTATTTAGTGCACTGGGGAAGAGGGGATACTCAAAGCAGTCACTGAGGTACATAAAGGCAAACACACTGGCAGGCCTCATCCAGAACAGAATGTTTGATCCCCCAACCCTAACACACTGGCAGGCCTCATCCAGAACAGAATGTTTGATCCCCCAACCCTAACACACTGGCAGGCCTCATCCAGAACATAATGTTTGATCTCCCCAACCCTAACACACTGGCAGGCCTCACCCAGAACAGAATGTTTGATCCCCCAACCCTAACACACTGGCAGGCCTCACCCAGAATAGAATGTTTGACCCCCAACCCTAACACATTGGCAGTCCTCACCCAGAACAGAATGTTTGATCCCTCCGACCCTAACACATTGGCAGGCCTCATCCAGAACAGAATGTTTGATCCCCCCCAACCCTAACACACTGGCAGGCCTAATCCAGAACAGAATGTTTGATCCCCCAACCCTAACACACTGGCAGGCCTCATCCAGAACAGAATGTTTGATCCCCCAACACTAACACACTGGCAGGCCTCATCCAGAACAGAATGTTTGATCCCCCAACACTAACACACTGGCAGTCCTCACCCAGAACAGAATGTTTGATCCCCCCAACCCTAACACACTGGCAGGCCTCACCCAGAATAGAATGTTTGACCCCCCCCAACCCTAACACATTGGCAGTCCTCACCCAGAACAGAATGTTTGATCCCTCCGACCCTAACACATTGGCAGGCCTCATCCAGAACAGAATGTTTGATCCCCCCCAACCCTAACACACTGGCAGGCCTAATCCAGAACAGAATGTTTGATCCCCCAACCCTAACACACTGGCAGGCCTCATCCAGAACAGAATGTTTGATCCCCCAACACTAACACACTGGCAGGCCTCATCCAGAACAGAATGTTTGATCCCCCAACCTTAACACACTGGCAGGCCTCACCCAGAACAGATTGTTTGATCCCCCAACCTTAACACACTGGCAGTCCTCACCCAGAACAGAATGTTTGATCCCCCCAACCCTAACACACTGGCAGTCCTCACCCAGAACAGATTGTTTGATCCCCCAACCTTAACACACTGGCAGGCCTCACCCAGAACAGATTGTTTGATCCCCCAACCTTAACACACTGGCAGTCCTCACCCAGAACAGAATGCTTGATCCCCCCCAACCTTAACACACTGGCAGTCCTCACCCAGAACAGAATGCTTGATCCCCCCAACCCTAACACACTGGCAGTCCTCACCCAGAACAGAATGTTTGATCCCACAACTCTAACACATTGGCAGTCCTCACCCAGAACAGAATGCTTGATCCCCCCCAACCCTAACACACTGGCAGTCCTCACCCAGAACAGAATGTTTGATCCCCCAACCCTAACACACTGGCAGTCCTCACCCAGAACAGAATGTTTAACCCCCCCCAACCCTAACACATTGGCATTCTTCACCCAGAACAGAATGTTTGATCCCCCTAACCTTAACCCCAATCTTAACCCCAAACCTAACCCCAACCCTGACCCTAACCTTAACCCCAACCCTAACCCTAACCCCAACCCTAATCCCAAACCAAACCCCAATCCTAACCTTAACCCCAACCATAACCTTAACCCTGCAGAACTCTGGACCAGGCACTGACTCCTGACCTGGACTAACAGCCCACACCTATCTTAACCCTTTCCTGATTCTGGGTCCGTATCTCTATCCCCACCATCCTATCCCTGTCCTCCACCCTCAGACCTTTCCCAGACCCCGGGTTCCTATCCCCCCAACAGATACAGAACCACAGATTATACCCCCCATCAGCACCTTCTCAGACATAAAAAGACTCCTTCATTCCAGACTCAAAGCCGCATTCACCCAAACACAACGTACATTCCCCCCCACTCCAGGGATTCCAACCTATATCAGCATTCTGCAGAAACCCCAACCCAAGGGATCTTTTAGTCTATGCAACATTTTCCAATAAACCCAGTCCTAAACCACTTACTGAACAACAGTACTATCGACAACTTCCAACCATTCACAATCCACATGCACAAAGCTCCAGTCCTATCCCACAACTCATGACCAATCAGAGCACTAACATTATCTATGCTATAACATTATGCCACAACATTTCTATAGGAGAAACCAGTCACACATTATTGACACACCTCAAACAGCACCTCTACACGATGAAAAAAACATATTACAAACACACCTAGTAAAACAATTTCAAAACCACCCTACAACCTCCCTCTGCATCACCGATCTGGAGATGAAAGCCTCCTTGACCACAGGCCAGAGAAGAGCAGCTGAATCCAGGTGGATAGAGAAACCGACTGTGGCTCCACTTGGAATAAATGGTAAAGAGTAGGATAAAGCTTTGACAGTGGGAGTTAGTGAGGGCCGAATTAAGAGAGCTGGAGAGGCCAGTTCAATAAACAATTATGTATTTATTTACTCAATCTGGTTTTGTCTTTTTTATATTTTATATTTAATTGTATAATATCAAGCACTTTAACATAGCACTTATCTTTGGAGCACTTAATCCCTTCATCCTTTGGGGGGGATTTCCAATTATGTACTTATTTATTTGATCCAGTTTGCGTGTTTTATTATGATTTTATTTTCTACATTTTTTTTTATTGAACATTTTTTTATCCTCAGCACTTTATCAATAATTGTCTTCCTCCTGTTGTTGAACTGTTTTGGTGACCCCTCGGAGCTCTCGGGTTTTCATGTTCTCTCTAACCCTAGCTCCTAACCCTACACCTAACCCTAGCTCCTAACCCTACACCTAACCCTAGCTCCTAACCCTAAACCTAACCCTAGCTCCTAACCCTACACCTAACCCTAGCTCCTAACCCTAAACCTAACCCTAGCTCCTAACCCTACACCTAACCCTAGCTCCTAACCCTACACCTAACCCTAGCTCCTAACCCTACACCTAACCCTAGCTCCTAACCCTAAACCTAACCCTAGCTCCTAACCCTACACCTAAACCTAGCTCCTAACCCTACACCTAACCCTAGCTCCTAACCCTACACCTAACCCTAGCTCCTAACCCTAAACCTAACCCTAGCTCCTAACCCTACACCTAACCCTAGCTCCTAACCCTAAACCAAACCCTAGCTCCTAACCCTGAACCTAACCCTAGCTCCTAACCCTAAACCTAACCCTAGCTCCTAACCCTAAACCTAACCCTAGCTCCTAACCCTAAAACTAACCCTAGCTCCTAACCCTAAAACTAGCCCTAGCTCCTAACCCTAAACCTAACCCTAGCTCCTAACCCTAAACCTAACCCTAGCTCCTAACCCTAAACCTAACCCTAGCTCCTAGCCCTAGCTCCTAACCCTAAACCTAACCCTAGCTCCTAATCCTAAAACTAACCCTAGCTCCTAACCCTAAAACTAACCCTAGCTCCTAACCCTAAACCTAACCCTAGCTCCTAACCCTGAACCTAACCCTACCTCCTAACCCTAAACCTAACCCGAGCTCCTAACCCTAAACCTAACCCTACCTCCTAACCCTAAACCTAACCCGAGCTCCTAACCCTAAACCTAACCCTAGCTCCTAACCCTGAACCTAACCCTAGCTCCTAACCCTAAACCTAACCCTAGCTCCTAACCCTGAACCTAACCCTAGCTCCTAACCCTAAACCTAACCCTAACTCCTAACCCTAAACCTAACCCTAGCTCCTAACCCTAAATCTAACCCTAACCCTAACCCTAACCCTAAAACTAACCCTAAACCTAACCCTAGCTCCTAACCCTAAAACTAACCCTAAAACTAACCCTAGCTGCTAACCCTAAAACTAACCCTAGCTCCTAACCCTAAACCTAACCCTAGCTCCTAATCCTAAAACTAACCCTAGCTCCTAACCCTAAAACCAACCCTAGCTCCTAACCCTAAAACTAACCCTAGCTCCTAACCCTAGCTCCTAACCCTAAAACTAACCCTAGCTCCTAACCCTTGCTCCTAACCCTTGCTCCTAACCCTTGCTCCTAACCCTTGCTCCTAACCCTAGCTCCTAACCCTAAAACTAACCCTAGCTCCTAACCCTAGCTCCTAACCCTAAAACTAACCCTAAAACTAACCCTAAACCTAACCCTAGCTCCTAACCCTAAAACTAACCCTTAAACTAACCCTAGCTGCTAACCCTAAAACTAACCCTAGCTCCTAACCCTAAACCTAACCCTAGCTCCTAACCCTAAAACTTACCCTAAAACTAACCCTAGCTCCTAACCCTAAAACTAACCCTAGCTCCTAACCCTAAACCTAACCCTAGCTCCTAACCCTAAAACTTACCCTTGCTCCTAACCCTAAAACTAACCCTAAAACTAACCCTAGCTCCTAACCCTAAAACTAACCCTAGCTCCTAACCCTAAAACTAACCCTAGCTCCTAACCCTAAAACTAACCCTAAAACTAACCCTAGCTTCTAACCCTAAAACTAACCCTAAAACTAACCCTGAAACTAACCCTAGCTCCTAACCCTAAAACTAACCCTAGCTCCTAACCCTAAAACTAACCCTAGCTCCTAACCCTAAAACTAACCCTAGCTCCTAACCCTAAAACTAATCCTAGCTCCTAACCCTAAAACTAACCCTAGCTCCTAACCCTAAAACTAACCCTAGCTCCTAACCCTAAAACTAACCCTTAAAACTAACCCTAGCTCCTAACCCTAAAACGAACCCTAAAACTAACCCTAGCTCCTAACCCTAAAACTAACCCTAAAACTAACCCTAGCTCCTAACCCTAAAACTAACCCTAAAACTAACCCTAGCTCCTAACCCTAAAACTAACCCTAAACCTAACCCTAGCTCCTAACACTAATCCTTAACGTAACCGCAACACTAATTCTAACCTTAACCTTAAACCAACCGGGGACAACAAAACATCCCCAGTTGGTCAAATTTTCTGTTTGTTTACTATTCTTGTGGGGACTTCTGGTCCTCACAAGAATAGTTAAACATGTCCACGCACGCACGCATGCACACGCACGCATGCACACGCACGCACGCACAAACGACGCACGCACGCACACACACACACGCACACACAGGCACACTCACAAACTTTCCCTCCACACACACATACAGTATATACACACTGATTATCATGCTGGCTCGAAATAACAAAAGAGAAAAGGGATGCCGCTCAACAAACACTCTGTCTGCTTTTGACTTATTCCCCCACTCTCCGCTCTCCATTTGGGTGCACCACTACAAATGTTCACTCGGAGTATGCCTAGGCCTGCATACAACTATGTCTCTTGAAGCCACTTGCTGCCGAAAGCACCATGCAGTGCCTTAGTAAAGTAAATCCATCCCTGTAATATTGTGTAGGAGAGAGGTAGAGCTGGGAGAATGAGGATGTTTGTGTCCCAAATGACACCCTATTCTCTATGGGCTCAGGTCAAAAGTAGTGCACTACATAGGGAAAAGGGGGCCATTTGGGAAGCACACGATGAGTGAAAGATTGGGAGTTGTTTCATGCGATTCCAAATGAAGTGAGCTGAGGGTGATAACGTTTAATGGGACCTGCTCTTCTCTGTGATCTACCAGACCTGCTCATAGCTTTCCTGCTGATTTAAAGCACGACTGGAGTGTGCCGAAGCACCGCCACTTTCATCTCTTTTGCACTGTTCTGTTCTTCCGTGTGCTCGCAGCCAAATTAGCCCTTTTATTAAGATAGAGGATAGGCACATTCACTCAGATACACTATTTCATCTCACTTCTCATCCACAATATACTGTGGATATGTCCCAAATGCCACCCTTTTCCCTATTAAGTGCACCATTTTTTTTACACAGCCATAGGGACATAACTCAATGCTCCCAGTGCAGGCAGATAGACAGAAAGACAGACAGGGGTGTAGAGGGTTCGAGAGATCATGGACAAGGCTGACAAGCAGCAGAACATGTTGTCTTCTCCTGACTTTCATTTCCTTCCCTTCTTCTTTCAACTTACTGCCTAATTTTGTAACAGGACACTTGTAGATGTTAAGTCATGTATTTTGTCAAAGGTTGTAAGCTAAGTAAGAATTGTCTTAATTCTTGTTAGCCAAGTCTGTTGTGACATCTGGAGTAAGTGCTTATCAGACCTGGGTTTAAATAGAATTTGTTTTCTATCAAATATTTTGAGCATTTGATTAAGCCTGCTTGGACTGCCAGGTGGATAAACTATTCTATCGGTTCCACTTTACCAGACAATAGTAGCTCAATCAAGCGCAGCTAAATGATTAGAAAGAAAACAAATAAGAAGGTTTGGTAACTAGTATCCAGTACTGTGGCCCTATCTCATATATCTCTCCCTCCTCTCCCTCAGGACTCCCTTGATTGCTGCCGGGGTGATAGGGGGCCTCTTCGTCGTGGTCATTGTGGCTCTGAGTGTAGCCGTGTCTGTCCGCAGGAAGAGCATCAAGAAGAAGAGAGCCCTGCGACGCTTCCTTGAGACAGAGGTATGGCGTGTGAACACACACACACCCGGGACAAGGGTAAGGGCCTCCTGAGATGTGGCTCATAGAAAAAGCTTCCATTGGTCTCATCAAAATATAGGGAATAGGGTGCCTTGAGACACAGACCGAATTTAGAGACTCTCAATAAGACACAGACTGATTGGTTTGACGTTTCAGTTATAGAGTTCATTATTGGTCAAACATTTCCACAATGGATCTCAATTGGGACAATAAAGATATTGAATGATTGATTGAAGTAATAATTAAAGAAAACAGGAGTGAATTGGATCCTACATCCTAGTAGCCTTAGTGAAAAGGACGTCACTTACTGCTCTATGAAGAGCTGTAATAACAGCCTTGTGCTTAATGGTATGTGATGTAGTCTATGATGTGTTCTGTGATGTGTGTAGGGCCTCTGGTGGCTTGGGCCCGGGGCTATGAGAACACAGAGAGAGCTTAGGTAATAGACTGACAGAGAGGAGAGGAGGTAGAGAGCATCATCTCCAGCTCAAACAAATCACTTTATCCTCTGAGGCCTTTCTCCCTCCTTCCTCTCTCCCTCCTTTCTCCCTCCTCTTCTTCCTTCCTCTCTCCCTCCTCTCCCTCTCTTTCTCTCCTCTGTGGCCTCTCCCTCCTCTCCATCCTTCTTCCTTCCTCTCTCCCTCTCTCCCTTTCTTTCTCTCCTCTCCTCTGTGGCCTCTCTCCCTCCTCTCCCTTCTCTCTCCCTCCTCTCTCCCTCCACTCCCTTCTCTCTCCCTCCTTTCCTTTGTTACGGTATAGAACATGAGAACTTCTTTGAAACGGATGTTCTACACAAAAATACCATCAACCCTGGACCCACTCACATGGAACTCACTCTGTTGCTTCCAAGCAACACAAATACAATACCACATCACACCGTGTTAAATTAACGAGCATCTTGTTGCTCTACTTCTATAGGCAGTGTTCCACTGTATTGTACCTAGTCCATGAATGTGAACAAAACTACCAATACTATATAACCATTACTATACTCCTGCTTCCTGTTTACAAACAGAAGCTCAAACAGGAAGTACATGTGACGCGCTCCATAGTGAAATGGTGCACCGAAGCAGAGGCTATGCTGCAGGACTGCTTTGCGAGCACTGACTGGAATATGTTCCAGGACTCTGCCAATAGCATCGAAGAACTAACCACCTCCGTCACCGGCTTCATCAGAAAATGCAACGTTGACGTTGTCCCAACTGTGAAGGTATGCTGATTCCCCAATCAAAAACCCTGGATTAACATTGAGGAATGCCCTAAGCTAAAGGACAGAGCTACCACAAACAGGACTATCGCAGCAGACCCTGAGGCCATGGCAGAGGACACAAACTCGCACAAGAAGTCCCACTATGACCTCCGAAGAACCATCAAACAGGCAAAAGGACAATATAGGAACAAGGTGGACTCCTATTACACCGGCTCCGATGTTCGACCCGTGTGGCAGGAGCTACAGTCCATTAAGGATTACAAAGGATACCTCTCTACTAGACGACCTCAACACTTCGACAAGTTCATGAGGGCCCCAGCCATCCCAGAGGAATAGGTAATCCCGTTCTCTGAGGCTGATGTGAATAAGGCTTTTAATCTAGTCAACACTCGCAAGGCCCCGGGGCAGGACGGTATTCCAGGGTATGTTCTCAGAGCATGCACAGCCCAGCTGGCAGGCATCTTCACTGTCATTTTCAACCTCTCCTTGTACCAGTCTGTAATCCCCACGTCTCAAGCTGACCCGCATCATTCCTGTTCCCAAGAACTCTGAAGCTACCTGCCATAATGACTACAGCATTACCGTCACTGTAGCACTCAGATCTGTAACCATGAAGTGCTTTGAAAGGCTGGTCATGGCACACATCAATTCCATCATCCCAGACACCCTGGACCCACTCCAATTTCTATACTGCCCCAACATATCTAGAGATGATGCAATCTCAATTGCACTCCACACTGCCCTCTCTCACCTGGAAAAGAGACATACCTATGTGAGAATGCCGTTCAACAACATAGTTCCCTCTCATCACGTAGGTCGGGACCCTGGGACTGAACACTTCCCTCTGCAACTGGATCCTGGACTTCATGCCGGGCCAACCCTAGGTGGTGAGAGTATGTAACGAGACCTCCGACACGAGGACCTCCGACATGAGGATCACCTCAACATGGGGGCCCCCCAGTGGTGTATGCTTAGCCCCCCTCTGTACTCCCTGTTCACCCACCACTGTGTGGCCACGCATGACTCCAACTCCATCATCAAGATTGCTGACGACACCAAGGTGGTAGGCCTGATCACCAACAGCGATGAGGAAGTCAGAGACCTGGCAGTGTGGTGTCAGGACAACAACCTCTCCATCAACATCAACAAGACCAAGGAGTTGACCCAGGATAGTTGTGAAGAAGTCACGGCACACCTATTCTCCCTCAGGAGGCTGAAGTAATTAGGCGTGGCCCCTCAGATCCTCTGGAATTTTTACAGCTGCACCATCGAGAGCATCCGGACTGGTTGTATCACCACCTGGTATGACGACCGCACTGCCCGCTACCAGAAGGCCATACAGAGGATGGTGTGGCCGGCCCAGCACATCACTAGGGGCAGCTCTCAGCCATCCAGGACGTACACAATATATACATGTGGACATCCCTACACATTTGTGGATTTGGCTATTTCAGCCACACCCATTGCTGTATAAAATCAAGCACACATTCATGCAATCTCTCGTAAAATTTCTGCCCTGCTAGAGTTGCCACGGTCAACTGTAAGTGCAAACTTCTAGGAGCAACAACGGCCAAGCCGCGAAGTGGTAAGTCACACAAGCTCACAAAATGGGACCGCTAATGCTGAAGCATGTAGCTCATTAATATTGTATGTCCTCGGTTGCAACACTCACTACCGAGTTCCAAACGGCCTCTGGAAGCACAAGAACTGTTCGGGAGCTTCATGTGCAGCCGTTCACAAGCCTGAGATCACCATGCGCAATGCCATGTGTCAGCTGGAGTAGTGTAAAGCGCGCTGCCATTGAACTCTGGAGCAGTGGAAACGTGTTCTCTGGAGTGATGAATCACGCTTCACCGTCTGGCAGACTAATCTGGGTTTGGTGGATGCCAGGACAACCCAATGAATAGTGCCTGTAAAACTGTCAAGTTTGGTGGAAGAGGATTATTGGTCTGGGGCTGTTTTACATGGTCCGGGCTAGGCCCCTTACTTCCAGTGAAGGGAAATCTTAATGCTACAGCATACAATGGCATTCTAGACGATTCTGTGCTTACAACTTTGTGGCAACAGTTTGGGGAAGGCCCTTTCCTGTTTCAGCATGACAATGCCTTCGTGCATTAAAGCGAGGTCTATACAGAAATGGTTTGCGAGAAATATTGCCAGAGACTCCAGACACTCGCGACATGGACTGTTGTCCACCCTCCCATCTGGCAGGCGGTACCGGTGCATCAAGGCTCAGACCAACAGACTCCTGAACAGCTTCTATCCCCTGGTCGTAACACTGTTAAACGCTGCTGTCCCTCTTCCACAGACTATCCACACTGACTCTATACCCATCCAGAGGTCTCTACCCACTCAGACACACATACCTTCACTGTCACTCTTACTCACACGCACACACACATACTCGCATACACACACTTACATTCACCCTCACTTTCACATTCGTTACTTACGCCACACATTTACACACACACACCCTCACTTCTACGCTGCTGCTAAAATAATGATTGATTAGATGTATTACTACCATTATGCTGCTGTTCTTTGATTATTGATTGCCATTACCATTAGTATTTATCTATTTATCCTGCTACTGGTCACTATTACAACTGTTTACATGTACAGTTGTAAATTGTCACCCTTCCACTTTTCTTGACTAATTCTCTATTTCTTGAAATTGAAAAAATTAATTGGTCTCAACATCGTCGTATTGGATTTTCATCATTGCAGAGCAAATTTTATTTTTGGAAACTTAAGTACACCATTTTAATTTAGAAAATACAGACAAATGGCATGGACATTATTATTGGCACCTCAGAACTAGAACTTCATTGCACTGCCTTTGGCAAAGATAACTGCCAACAAATGCTTCTTGTAGCAATCAATGAGCTTGCTGCACCTTTCCACTGGCAATTTGGCCCCCTGTTCCTTTCCACTGGCAATTTGGCCCCCTGTTCCTTTCCACTGGCAATTTGGCCCCCTGTTCCTTTCCACTGGCAATTTGGCCCCCTGTTCAGCAGCAAACCACTCTAGTTCTTGAACCTCAGGAGGCTGAAGGAATTTGTCTTGGCTCCTAAGACCCTGACAAACCTCTACAGATGCACCATTGAGAGCATCCTGTAAGGGTGTATCACCACCTGGCATGGCAATTACACTGTCTGCAGCTGCAAGGCTCTCCTCCAGCGGGTGGTGCGGTCAGTTCACTCCGCTACCATCTAGAATATACTGTATTCTAGTCAAGGATGAGCCTATATAACTACTGCTGTACAAACCTTTTCTATTCATATACTGTTTATTTCACACCATTATTTCCAGTATATATTTATATTCTGGATTCTGATGTTTCTCATTCTGATATTTCTTCATTTCTTTATTTTATTTTATTTGTGTGTATTGTTTTTTTATTGGTAGGTATTACTGCACTGTTGGAGCTACAAACATAAGCATTTTGGTGCACCTGTGATAACGTCTGCAAAATATGTTACAATTTGATTTGATTTGATTTGACAAACACACACACTCCTCAATCCACACACAATCTCCTCCCTCCACAGAGTGGGGAGCAGATTGGAGACCTCAATTTCATCCTCCGTGCAGACATCAATCTCAATGAATTACCCAGTCTGCCATGCTGTAGAGCCCGACTTGACCAAACCAGGAAGCATTTTGTCTGAATTTGGGACTCTTTACCTTCTCGACTGATCACAATGAATGGATAGAATAGGTAAAGGATGGCTTGGTCCCAAATGGCACCCTAATCCTTATGTAGCTCGCTACTTTTGACCAGGTACCATATCTGGTTGTAAATGGCTAGGATATGATCCACTGCCAAGCACAGTTGGGGTCAATTCCATGTAATTAGACATTTCAATTCAATTCTTGAATTGGATAAATTATGTTGAATTCAATTCAAATTTCAACAATCTTCAAGTTATTAATATTGAATTGGCAATTGAATGGCAAGTATTCATCACCACTGCATGTGAAATAGATTAGTTATAAGAGTTACTGTGAAATAACATGAATAACATGTATAGAGAACCTATTATTAAGTTTCAGTATACTGATAGCCTTGACTTCATATTTTAGTCACGAACAGTACTGTGGCTAATACCGACTGTGAGAGGGAGGCCTGAAAACTGTCCTGGGCTAGCGCTAGCTCACTGTAGACAGACGGACAGACGGACGGACGGACGGACGGACGGACGGACGTTCAGTCTCCCATGTAGGAGAGGAGCGGGTGATCTGTGTTAACAGCCATCAGGGACAGGTTACATTAAAGCTCTCAGTATCACATAGGGCGGTGTAAGAGCATGAATGTGCTGGTCTCCTGCCATGTCCTTCTACCCTACACTTACAGTGCCATGAAGTGATGGTGCACAGGGCTTTTTACTAGTTATTTCAGTAATGACAAGATTGTGCCTTTTTCCGTAATACCTTACATCACTGGTCTCTCACACTCTCTCCATCCATTCCTCTCCACTGTGCTGTCTTGATTAGCTGCACACACATACAGTACTGTTCAATGCTTTATTATTACGGAACTCAACATTTTGTATTCAATACAAATTGGCTCAATGCAAAACTCAGTGGCAAGTCAGTCAATTGAAACAATTACAAAGAGTAAAGTCAGCCTATGTTTAGTTAAAAAGCTGAGGGATGGCCCTGGAGAAATGTAACCACGCTCACATTCAGAAACAGAGGTATGGATGCAAGGGCTGACCATCTATGACATCAAGATGATAGTTTTAGACATATTTTACATTTACATTGTTTACAAACATTGGAGTAAAACAAGCTTATATTTTGGATTATGATGTGATGTGACAGTTGATCTAAACTCACAAGCCATTCCATCAGAAGGTGCTATCGGACAGCTAGATATTGTACATACTTACATTTGGAAGCTAATAGATTGCATTTAAATCATTGTAATCAGAAGATAATATTAACATGTCAATATTATGAGTAACATGATAAATAGCAGAAGAATAACAGCAGATTGAATAATGATGTAATTGAAAATGTAGGCACTGCCCCTTTAAGAGCTCAAACTTATTTTGTACCCTATGTTGTGATTCTCACCAAATATGTTGTCTTCTCACCCCACTATCGAGTAAACACTTTATGAAACTCTCTTAGCCTATAGATCACATATCGCAAACAAATAATCTTGAACTAAGAACTCCATACATATTTTGGAATTTCTGTGCATCCTTGACAATCACTGATCAATATGCAAAAACAGCACACATTTATTTCTGAGAACCTGCACATCACCATCTTCTCTCTTTTGTGGACCCAATGTGGGGGGTTGTGGCAGGGGAAACAGTGTTGCAGTAGTCTAGCGTGTGGTGCAGGAATAATGACAAGCGAGCCTGTGGAGCTTTGTGTTCACATTGCCCTAAATAAAGGGAACCAGGCCGTGGAATTCAAGCGGACCGAACTCCGAACACCTCTAGAAGTGGTCTCAGTTCGGTTTGCTTCAGAGGCTCTTTTGAGGGTTCTGAATTCCGTTGGAGTGTTCACACTGCACAAAAACATTCAAAACAATTGGCTGAAATCGACCAAGTGTGAAAATAGCCTAACAGACAGCTCCCTACAGTCTTGGGCGAAGGTGAGGTTGCTGGCTGTGTGTGGCCCTCTGGCTCATCACAACCGTCTGATTAAAAAACAATAGCTGTTCTTTATTTAAATGGTATTTTGAATCAGCCTTACATGAGAGGACAGAGAAGAGAGAATGGGAAGGAGAGGGAGAGGGGGAAGGAGAGGGGGAAGAGGAAGAAGAGGGGGAGGGGGAGGAAAGAGATAATGACAGATAAGGAAGAGGCAAGGAAGATGGGAGAGGAAGGAGAGAGGGAAGGCGAGGGGGAAAGAGAGGGGGAGGAAAACAGATGGAAAGGGGAAGGAGAATGAGAGGGGGAAGAGGAAGAAGAGGGGGAGGAAAGAGGTAATGACAGATAAGGAAGGGGCAGGGAAGATGGGAGAGGAAGGAGAGAGGGAAAGAGAGGGGGAGAAAAACAGATGGAAAGGGAAAGGGGGAAGGAGAAGGAGAGGGGGAAGAGGAAGAAGAGGGGGAGGGAGAGGGGACTAAAAATATATGGAAGGACATCAAATCAAATCAAATGTATTTATATAGCCCTTCGTACATCAGCTGATATCTCAAAGTGCTGTACAGAAACCCAGCCTAAAACCCCAAACAGCAAGCAATGCAGGTGTAGAAGCACGGTGGCTAGGAAAAACTCCCTAGAAAGGCCAAAACCTAGTAAGAAACCTAGAGAGGAACCAGGCTATGTGGGGAGGCCAGTCCTCTTCTGGCTGTGCCGGGTGGAGATTATAACAGAACATGGCCAAGATGTTCAAATGTTCATAAATGACCAGCATGGTCGAATAATAATAAGGCAGAACAGTTGAAACTGGAGCAGCAGCACGGTCAGGTGGACTGGGGACAGCAAGGAGTCATCATGTCAGGTAGTCCTGGGACATGGTCCTGGTGTCACCCATCTTCCTCATTATCCCCTGTGTATTTACACCTGCGTTCTCTGTTTGTCTGTTGCCAGTTCATCTGGTCTTGTCTAGCTTTACCTGCGTGTTTTCCCATCTTCCTGTTTATCAAGTTATGTTTTGACAATCCATCCCATCTTCTTTGCTCCTTCCATGTCCATTCTCTATCTCTTTCCTCCCTCTCTCCGTCTTCTTCCTCTTCCCCCTATCCTTCTTTCCTCTCTACCCCTTCTCTTTCTCACTCTCTTTCCCCTCCCCCTCTTTCCTCTTCTCTGTCCTCTTCTGCAAGCCTGATTCAGAACTCCATTTAAATAAAGAACAGCTATGTTTTTTTAATTAGAGTGTTGTGATGAGCCAAAGGACAGAGCCGAAGCAGAGAGGAGAGCTGATTTACTTCTTCTCCCTTTCTCTATCTGTCTCTCCCTCCCTCACATTCTCTCTTTTTCTTCCATCTCTCGCTGTCTCTCTTTCTCTCTCTCTCTGCTCCTTCCCCCTCTCTCTCTCTCTCGCTCTCTCTTTCTCTCTCTCCAACATTTGTCATGTTTTAATTGTATTGCTGCTTTCCTTTCCTCTCTTTTTCTCTCTTTCGCTCGCTTCCCCTCTCTATATCTCCCCTCCCTCACTCTTTCTTTCCCTCACTTTCCACCTCTCTTCCTCCCTATCCCTCTCTCCCTTCCGGTGGATTCATTGTTCTCCACTTGAAAGATAATGAAACTACGCGAGTCTATACTAGTTCTCCATCTCTTTCCCTCTCTCTTGCCCTCTTGTTTTATATTTGTCACTTTTGCCTCTCTGGTAAGTCTCTTTGAAGGTTTCTCTTCGAAAGATGAAAGAGTGCCATACCCATGGGAGATGTGACTGGTTGGTTTCTTAATAGCTTGCTAGATTGATTGGTTGATTGACGGGTAACGGAGTGAGGGTCTGTTTATTGCAGTCATTGACTGTTTATTTGACTGATGAGTTGATTGAGTGTTTCTCCCTGTAGCTGGTGGAGCCCCTGACACCTAGTGGTACAGCCCCTAACCAGGCCCAGCTCCGCATCCTCAAAGAGACTGAACTCAAGAGGGTCAAGATACTGGGCTCGGGGGCCTTCGGCACCGTCTACAAGGTATCAACTTATCACATGCACTCACACAGCTCCAACCACTTTTTTTGCAAGTTAGAAATTAGGAGGTGTTTCAATGTGGAGGGTGGGAGAGAGAGAATGATAGGGAGCCTGGGGAGATGGGGAGATGATAACAGGAAATGAGAATGGAAGGAAAGAGGGAGGGAGGGAGATAGGGAGGGAGGAATGGAAGCAGACAGAGGAGAGTTGCCATAGGCACGTAGTAAGGATCACATGCAAATCCAGGTCAGGTCTGCTGTGACTCAAGCAGGAGAGAGGATAAGAGCAGAGAGATAGCCCTGAACTATGGTATTTCTCACAGTGTAAGAGGTCTGAACTACTATGTGTCTCATAGTGTAAGAGGTCTGAACTACTGTATGTCTATAAACCAGTGTCTGACTTTGTGACTCAGCAGCTGTGTAGTCTTACCTCCCCTATTCCCACTTCCCTTTTTTACACATGTTTCTTGTTCCCTTCATGTAATTCACCTCTCCTCTCCCTCTCCTTCTCTCCTCTCCTCCCCTCCACCTCTCCTCTCCCTCTCCTTCTCTCCTCTCCTGCCCTCCACCTCTCCTCTCCCTCTCCTTCTCTCCTCTCCTCCCCTCCACCTCTCCTCTCCCTCTCCTTCTCTCCTCTCCTGCCCTCCACCTCTCCTCTCCCTCTCCTTCTCTCCTCTCCTGCCCTCCACCTCTCCTCTCCCTCTCCTTCTCTCCTCTCCTCTCCTCCCCTCCACCACCTCTCCTCTCCCTCTCCTTCTCTCCTCTCCTGCCCTCCACCTCTCCTCTCCCTCTCCTTCTCTCCTCTCCTGCCCTCCACCTCTCCTCTCCCTCTCCTTCTCTCCTCCTCTCCTCTCCTGCCCTCCACCTCTCCTCTCCCTCTCCTTCTCTCCTCCTCTCCTCTCCTGCCCTCCACCTCTCCTCTCCCTCTCCTTCTCTCCTCCTCTCCTCTCCTGCCCTCCACCTCTCCTCTCCCTCTCCTTCTCTCCTCCCCTGCCTTCCACCTCTCCTCTCCCTCTCCTTCTCTCCTCTCCTATCATCCCATCTAACTTTCTCCCCATCTCTCCACCTCTCCTCTCCCTCTCCTTCTCTCCTCTCCTGCCCTCCACCTCTCCTCTCCCTCTCCTTCTCTCCTCTCCTATCATCCCATCTAACGTTCTCCCCATCTCTCCACCCTCCTCTCCCCCTCTAATTTACCTCTCATCTCCTCTCCCCCTCTCTCCTCCTCTCCCCCTCAGGGTATCTGGGTGCCAGAGGGTGAGACAGTGAAGATCCCGGTCGCCATCAAGATCCTGAACGAGGCAACGGGACCCAAGGCTAATGTGGAGTTCATGGATGTGAGTGTTTTACTGGCTCCGTAGAGACCCCATACACTACACCACCACCGCCACACACCACAGGCTCACAGCGCCTATGGCTGACGACGGTACGATCCCCAGTCATTCATAAAACATTCAGCACTCTTTTATTTCAAAAGGAAAAATGGATGTCAAGAATCTAATGATGTTATCTACTACATCTGTGATGCAACCTCAGTGAAATCCCTCCTAGCAACCCATTTCCACTGTGTTTTAATCTCTTTCTATTACAACGTGGTTATATTTCTACTTTTATCAATCTTGCTTTGATGTGTGTAGACACGCGCGTGCATGTACGTTGTGTGTCTGTGTGGGTGTGGGTGTGTGTGTGTGTGTGTGTGTGTGTGTGTGTGTGTGTGTGTGTGTGTGTGTGTGTGGGTGGATGTGTGTGGGTGGGTGGGTGTAACACGTAGCACGTGTCTTAGAAGGCGATCTTAGTGATGGCCCCCAGGAGGAGCCAGAGGCAGGCTGGGTATTTCCCGCAGTGCATCATCAGCTGAGTGCCATGCTAATGAGCTTTCCCTTCCCTCACTTCCTCCCTCCTATCTCTCTCCTCCTCTCATTATCCTCTTTTCTCCCCTCCTCTCTTCCATTCTCCAAGAGAGGAATCAATGGGGCTCAGCAGACCTGGTTTCAAATACTATTTGAAATTTTAAAAAATGCATTGCATCACCCTGCCTGGAGTGGATTATTATATTGGTTCAATGGCATCAGACAGGCTAAATTAAGCACAGTATTTGAAATTATTTTAAATATTAGTTGAACCCAGGTCCAGTGCTCTCTGCTGCCTTGGCTGGTGGGATAGCTGCCTGTCAACTGGAGGACAGCATGAGGGAGGAGGGGGGATGAAGGGGGAGGAGGACCTTCAGATGTCTTTGACTAAACAGGAGGGGTCAATGTGGAGAGGTAGGGGAGGGGAGACTCAGCCTGTGTTCCAAATGGCATGTTATTCACTATCACAGGAGGCTGCTGAGGACAGGATGGCTCATCATAATGGCTGGAATGGAGCGAATGAAATGGCATCAACCATATGGAAACTGTGTTTGATGTATTTGAAACCATTCCACTCATTCCGCTCCAGCCGATACCACGAGCCCATCCTCCCCAAGTAAGGTGCCACCAACCTCCTGTGTTCCCTAAATGGTTCCCTGCCCTATGGGTCCTGGTAAAAGGTAGTGCACTATAAAGGGAATAGGGTGCCATTTGGGACGCACGCTCACACGGCTGGAGAGACAGGTATCAGACTGAGGAGACTTGAAGGAGCTGCCTCCCTCCTCTTTCCTCCCTCCTCATTCCTCCCTCCTCTTTCCTCCCTCCTCTTTCCTCCCTCTTCTGTCCTCCCTCCTCTGTCCTCCCTCTTCTGTCCTCCCTCCTCTTTCCTCCCTCCTCTTTCCTCCCTCCTCTGTCCTCCCTCTTCTGTCCTCGATCTTCTGCCCTCTGTCCTCCCTTCTCTTTCCTCTCTCCTCTGTCCTCCCTCCTCTTTCCTCTCTCCTCTGTCCTCCCTCCTCTTTCCTTCCTCATCTGTCCTCCACCTTCTGTCCTCTGTCCTCCCTTCTCTTTCCTCTCTCCTCTGTCCTCCCTCCTCTTTCCTCTCTCCTCTGTCCTCCCTCCTCTGTCCTCCCTCCTCTTTCCTTCCTCCTCTGTCCTCCATCTTCTGTCCTCTGTCCTCCCTTCTCTTTCCTCTCTCCTCTGTCCTCCCTCCTCTTTCCTCTCTCCTCTGTCCTCCCTCCTCTTTCCTTCCTCCTCTGTCCTCCATCTTCTGTCCTCTGTCCTCCCTCCTCTTTCCTCTCTCCTCTGTCCTCCCTCCTCTGTCCTCCCTCCTGTTTCCTTCCACCTCTGTCCTCCATCTTCTGTCCTCTGTCCTCCCTTCTCTTTCCTCTCTCCACTGTCCTCCCTCCTCTTTCCTCCCTTCTCTTTCCTCTGCCCTCTGTCCTCCCTCCTCTTTCCTCTCTCCTCTGTCCTCCCTCCTCTTTCCTCCCTCCTCTGTCCTCCCTCCTCTTTCCTCTCTCCTCTGTCCTCCCTCCTCTGTCCTCCCTCCTCTGTCCTCCCTCTACTTTCCTCCCTCCTCTGTCCTCCCTCCTCTTTCCTCCCTCCTCTGTCCTCCCTCCTCTGTCCTCCCTCCTCTGTCCTCCCTCTACTTTCCTCCCTCCTCTGTCCTCTCTCCTCTGTCCTCCCTCCTCTGTCCTCCCTCCTCTGTCCTCCCTCCTCTTTCCTCCCTCCTCTGTCCTCCCTCCTCTTTCCTCCCTCCTCATTCCTCCCTCCTCTGTCCTCCCTCCTCTTTCCTTTCTCCTCTGTCCTCCCTCCTCTGTCCTCTTTCCTCTCTCCTCTGTCCTCCCTCCTCTTTCCTCTCTCCTCTGTCCTCTCTCCTCTCTCCTCATTCCTCCCTCCTCTGTCCTCCCTCCTCTGTCCTCCCTCCTCTTTCCTCTCTCCTCTGTCCTCCCTTCTCTTTCCTCTCTCCTCTGTCCTCTTTCCTCTCTCCTCTTTCCTCCCTCCTCTGTCCTCCCTCCTCTGTCTTCCCTCCTCTTTCCTCCCTCCTCTGTCCTCCCTCCTCTTTCCTCCCTCCTCTGTCCTCCCTCCTCTATCCTCCCTCCTCTGTCCTCCCTCCTCTTTCCTCCCTCCTCTTTCCTCCCTCCTCTTTCCTCCCTCCTCTGTCCTCCCTCCTCTTTCCTCCCTCCTCATTCCTCCCTCTGTCCTCCCTCCTCTTTCCTTCCTCCTCTGTCCTCCCTCCTCTGTCCTCCCTCCTCTTTCCTCCCTCCTCTGTCCTCCCTCCTCTTTCCTCTCTCCTCTGTCCTCCCTTCTCTTTCCTCTCTCCTCTGTCCTTTTTCCTCTCTCCTCTGTCCTCCCTCCTCTTTCCTCCCTCCTCTCTCCTCTCTCCTCTTTCCTCCCTCCTCTGTCCTCCCTCCTCTTTCCTCCCTCCTCTGTCCTCCCTCCTCTGTCCTCCCTCCTCTTTCCTCCCTCCTCATTCCTCCCGCCTCTGTCCTCCCTCCTCTTTCCTTTCTCCTCCGTCCATTCTCCTCTGTCCTCTCTCCTCTTTCCTTCCTCCTCTGTCCTCCCTCCTCTTTCCTCCCTCATCTGTCTTCCCTCCTCTTTCCTCTCTCCTCATTCCTCTGTCCTCTTTCCTCTCTCCTCTGTCCTCCCTCCTCTGTCCTCCCTCCTCTGTCCTCTTTCCTCTCTCCTCATTCCTCCCTCCTCTGTCCTCCCTCCTCTTTCCTCTCTCCTCTGTCCTCCCTTCTCTTTCCTCTCTCCTCTGTCCTCTTTCCTCTCTCCTCTTTCCTCCCTACTCTGTCCTCCCTCCTCTTTCCTTCCTCCTCTGTCCTCCCTCCTCTGTCTTCCCTCCTCTTTCCTCCCTCCTCTGTCCTCCCTCCTCTTTCCTCCCTCCTCTGTCCTCCCTCCTCTGTCCTCCCTCCTCTTTCCTCCCTCCTCTTTCCTCCCTCCTCTTTCCTCCCTCCTCATTCCTCCCTCTGTCCTCCCTCCTCCTTCCTTCCTCCTCTGTCCTCCCTCCTCTGTCCTCCCTCCTCTTTCCTCCCTCCTCTGTCCTCCCTCCTCTTTCCTCCCTCCACATTCCTCTCTCCTCCGTCCTTCCTCCTCTTTCATTCCTCCTCTGTACTCTCTCCTCTGTCCTCTTTCCTCCCTCCTCTGTCCTCCATCTGCTCTCCACCCTCCTCCCTCTGCGCTTCTCCCTCCGTTCTCCTCCCTCCGATCTCCTCCCTCAGCTCTCCTCCCTCCCTGCCATGGAGAATTTAGGAAGAGGAGGCAGCACAGCTTCTTCATTTAAACAGCAATCAAAACGCAGTGGCACGTGTCTTCAGATTGGACGCAGACACACACGCACACACAGACACACAGACACACACGGACACACACAACACACACGCACACACAAACACGCACGCACACACAACACATGCACACACACGGACCCACACGGACGTAGAGATGGCCCCTGGCAATGTTTGGCCAATGAGCAGCAGCCCTGTTTACTACTGTAGCAGCATAGCAGGAGGATGAATACTCATTAATTAAGAAGACTGTCAACACCATGGTAGTCTAGACCACTGTTTGTTTGTGTGTGTGTGTGTGTGTGTGTGTGTGTGTGTGTGTGTGTGTGTGTGTGTGTGTGTGTGTGTGTGTGTGTGCGGGTGCGCGTGTGCATGCATGCATGTCTGTGTCCACACACAGGTGGATGAGTGTGTGTGTGCATGCTCCTGCGTGTGTTACCGGCAGGGCACCAGTGTGAGTTATTCCTTTTGAAGGGCTAAGCACAGCTCTGGACCCTTCTTTATTTCTGCTATAATAAACCTAGTAGTCTAGACTGAGACAATGACATGTCATATCCCTCTCTCTGTTAATGGAGATGTTTTACCTAGTTTGGTTTGTTCAACTGTTTAGAAAGACACATGTAGATGTAGACGACACGTAGACGACACACGTAGACGACACACGTAGAAGACACACGTAGACGACACACATAGAAGACACGTAGACGACAAATGTAGAAGACACACGTAGACGACACACGTAGACGACACACGTAGAAGACACACGTAGACGACAAATGTAGAAGACACACGTAGACGACACACGTAGACGACAAATGTAGAAGACAACGTAGACGACACACGTAGAAGACACACGTAGACGACAAATGTAGAAGACACACGTAGAAGACACACGTAAACGACACAAGTAGACGACACACGTAGACGAGACACGTAGAAGACACACGTAGAAGACACACGTAAACTACACAAGTAGATGACACACGTAGACGACAAATGTAGAAGACACACGTAGACGACACACGTAGACGACACACGTAGAAGACACACGTAGACGACAAATGTAGAAGACACACGTAGACGACACACGTAGACGACACACGTAGAAGACACACGTAGACGACAAATGTAGAAGACACACGTAGACGACACACGTAGACGACACACTTAGAAGACACACGTAGACGACAAATGTAGAAGACACACGTAGAAGACACACGTAAACGACACAAGTAGACGACACACGTAGACGAGATACGTAGAAGACACACGTAGAAGACACACGTAAACTACACAAGTAGATGACACACGTAGACGACACACGTAGACGACACACGTAGACGACAAATGTAGAAGACACACGTAGACAACACACGTAGAAGACACACGTAGACGACACATGTAGAAGACACACGTAGAAGACACACGTAGAAGACACGCGTATACGACACGCGTAGAAGACACACGTAGACAACACACGTAGACGACACATGTAGACGACACAAGTAGACGACACACGTAGAAGACACACGTAGAAGACACGCGTAGACGACACACGTAGAAGACACACGTAGAAGACACACGTAGACGACACGCGCAGACGACAGACTTAGAAAACACACGTAGAAGACACATGTAGAAGACACACGTAGAAGACACACGTAGACGACACACGTAGACGACATGCGTAGAAGACACACGTAGACGACACACGTAGAAGACACACGTAGAAGACACGTAGACGACAAATGTAGAAGACACACGTAGACGACACACGTAGACGACACACGTAGAAGACACACGTAGACGACAAATGTAGAAGACACACGTAGACGACACACGTAGACGACAAATGTAGAAGACACACGTAGACGACACACGTAGAAGACACACGTAGACGACAAATGTAGAAGACACACGTAGACGACACACGTAGACGACACACGTAGAAGACACACGTAGACGACAAATGTAGAAGACACACGTAGACGACACACGTAGACGACACACGTAGAAGACACACGTAGACGACAAATGTAGAAGACACACGTAGACGACACACGTAGACGACACACTTAGAAGACACACGTAGACGACAAATGTAGAAGACACACGTAGAAGACACACGTAAACGACACAAGTAGACGACACACGTAGACGAGATACGTAGAAGACACACGTAGAAGACACACGTAAACTACACAAGTAGATGACACACGTAGACGACACACGTAGACGACACATGTAGACGACACACGTAGACGACAAATGTAGAAGACACACGTAGACAACACACGTAGAAGACACACGTAGACGACACACGTAGAAGACACACGTAGAAGACACGCGTATACGACACGCGTAGAAGACACACGTAGACAACACACGTAGACAACACATGTAGACGACACAAGTAGACGACAAATGTAGAAGACACTTGTAGACGACACACGTAGAAGACACACGTAGAAGACACACGTAGACGACACGCGCAGACGACAGACTTAGAAAACACACGTAGAAGACACATGTAGAAGACACACGTAGAAGACACACGTAGACGACACGCGTAGAAGACACACGTAGACGACACACGTAGAAGACACACGTAGAAGACACACGTAGACGACACACGTAGACGACACACGTAGAAGACACACGTAGAAGACACACGTAGAAGACACACGTAGACGACACACGTAGACGACACGCGTAGAAGACACACGTAGACGACACACGTAGAAGACACACGTAGACGACACGCGTAGACGACAGACTTAGAAAACACACGTAGAAGACACATGTAGAAGACACACGTAGAAGACACACGTAGAAGACACACGTAGACGACACGCGCAGACGACAGACTTAGAAAACACACGTAGAAGACACATGTAGAAGACACACGTAGAAGACACACGTAGACGACACACGTAGACGACACGCGTAGAAGACACACGTAGACGACACACGTAGACGACACACGTAGACGACACGCGTAGAAGACACACGTAGACGACACGCGTAGACGACATACGTAGACGACACACGTAGACGACACACGTAGAAGACACACGTAGAAGACACACGTAGACGACACACGTAGACGACACACGTAGACGACACGCGTAGACGACAGACTTAGAAAACACACGTAGAAGACACACGTAGAAGACACACGTAGAAGACACACGTAGACGACACACGTAGACGACACACGTAGACGACACACGTAGACGACACACGTAGAAGACACACGTAGAAGACACACGTAGACGACACACGTAGAAGACACACGTAGACGACACACGTAGAAGACACACGTAGACGACACACGTAGACGACACACGTAGAAGACACACGTAGACGACACACGTAGAAGACACACGTAGATGACACGCGCAGACGACAGACTTAGAAAACACACGTAGAAGACACATGTAGAAGACACACGTAGAAGACACACGTAGAAGACACACGTAGACGACACGCGCAGACGACAGACTTAGAAAACACACGTAGAAGACACATGTAGAAGACACACGTAGAAGACACACGTAGACGACACACGTAGACGACACGCGTAGAAGACACACGTAGACGACACACGTAGACGACACACGTAGAAGACACACGTAGAAGACACACGTAGACGACACACGTAGAAGACACACGTAGACGACACACGTAGAAGACACACGTAGAAGACACACGTAGACGACACACGTAGACGACACACGTAGACGACACACGTAGACGACACACGTAGAAGACACACGTAGACGACACACGTAGACGACACACGTAGACGACACACGTAGACGACACACGTAGACGACACACGTAGACGACACACGTAGACGACACACGTAGACGACACACGTAGACGACACAGGTAGAAGACACACGTAGACGACACACGTAGACGACACGCGTAGAAGACACACGTAGACGACACACGTAGAAGACACACGTAGAAGACACACGTAGACGACACACGTAGAAGACACACGTAGACGACACACGTAGACGACACACGTAGACGACACACGTAGAAGACACACGTAGACGACACACGTAGATGACACGCGTAGAAGACACACGTAGACGACACATGTAGACGACACACGTAGACGACACATGTAGACGACACACGTAGACGACACATGTAGACGACACACGTACACGTAACACCGTAGAAGACACATGTAGAAGACACACGTAGACATAACCCCATAGAAGACACATGTAGAAGACACACGTAGACGTAACACCGTAGAAGACACATGTAGAAGACACACGTAGACATAACCCCATAGAAGACACACATAGAAGACACACGTAGACGTAACACCATAGAAGACACATGTAGAAGACACACGTAGACGTAACCCCATAGAAGACACACGTAGAAGACACACGTAGAAGACACACGTAGATGTAACACCATAGAAGACACACGTAGACGTAACACCATAGAAGACACATGTAGAAGACACACGTAGAAGACACACGTAGAAGACACACGTAGATGTAACACCATAGAAGACACACGTAGACGTAACCCCATAGAAGACACATGTAGAAGACACACGTAGACGTAACACCATAGAAGACACACGTAGAAGACACACGTAGACGTAACACCATAGAAGACACACGTAGAAGACACACGTAGAAGACACACGTAGAAGACACACGTAGACGTAACACCATAGAAGACACACGTAGAAGACACACGTAGACGTAACACCATAGAAGACACACGTAGACGTAACACCATAGAAGACACACATAGAAGACACACGTAGACGTAACACCATAGAAGACACACATAGAAGACACACGTAGACGTAACACCATAGAAGACACACGTAGAAGACACACGTAGACGTAACACCATAGAAGACACACGTAGAAGACACACGTAGAAGACACACGTAGACGTAACACCATAGAAGACACACGTAGACGTAACACCATAGAAGACACACGTAGACGTAACACCATAGAAGACACACGTAGAAGACACACGTAGACGTAACACCATAGAAGACACACGTAGAAGACACACGTAGAAGACACACGTAGACGTAACACCATAGAAGACACACGTAGAAGACACACGTAGAAGACACACGTAGACGTAACACCATAGAAGACACACGTAGACGTAACACCATAGAAGACACACGTAGACGTAACACCATAGAAGACACACATAGAAGACACACGTAGACGTAACACCATAGAAGACACACGTAGAAGACACACGTAGAAGACACACGTAGAAGACACACGTAGACGTAACACCATAGAAGACACACGTAGACGTAACACCATAGAAGACACACGTAGATGTAACACCATAGAAGACACACGTAGAAGACACACGTAGAAGACACACGTAGACGTAACACCATAGAAGACACACGTAGACGTAACACCATAGAAGACACACGTAGAAGACACACGTAGACGTAACACCATAGAAGACACACGTAGACGTAACACCATAGAAGACACACGTAGATGTAACACCATAGAAGACACACGTAGACGTAACACCATAGAAGACACACATAGAAGACACACGTAGACGTAACACCATAGAAGACACGCGTAGACGACACACGTGGAAGGCACATGTAGTCACACACTGATGAACAACGGAATCCACACAGTGGAACACTACTGCGCATGCTAATATGTAGCATTAGCTTAGCAGTTAGCAGTTCTCAGTCGTCGCATCATTGTGAACAAGATCATGTTGTCACTATACACATAACAAATTCAGAGCTATCAATATATAATGCTTGTGGGAATATGTTCAAGTATGTGTGTGTGTGTTTTGTGTTTGTGCATGCTTTTGTCAAGTGTGTTTTTCTATTCTAAGCCTATGCTGTAGAATTATAGCTCCCCCAGTACACACAGTCACACACAAAAATGATGGATGAACCTTTTTACCATGTAGATTTACAGGGGAGGAAGCTGTTATACAGGCAGGCTCAGTTAAAAGCAGACCGAGTGGCCCTTCTCTCCCCTTCTCTGCCCTTCTCTCGCTCTGACAATGGCCCTGATTTAAGATCGTGGAGATGTAGGGCCTAAGATTGTAATAGATCTGCAGCTGATAACTAAGGACTGGATTATTCAAGTGCAGTGAAGCAGTGATCATAAATCCAACCTGTGTCTCAAACTGCACCCTATGCCCTGTGTGGTGCACTACATTCTTTCTTTTTACCAAAGCCCTGTGGGTTTCCATATGGGCCCTGGTCAAAGGTAGTGCACCATATAGGGAAAAGGGTGCCATTTGGCCTGCAGTCTCAACTCTCTCTCTGAGCCGTATGCACTATACTATACTTTCCTGCCTGCTCTCCCTGTATAACACCATTACTGTCATGGGATACAACGTGGCAATAGCCTGGTTGAATTTATGTTGTCTTTGTGTGTGGGGTTGTGAGGTTGGCTGTACTGCTGGTGGCTGTGAGTGCTAGTGTGTATGTATCTTGTGAATTGGGTGATTAAATGTTGATATCTTTCTTGCTCGTACTTGTGCTGCTCATCAGTTAAACCAAATGGAATAATGCATGATTTGAACGAACGCAAAGGACATTTCAGTCCTTATACAGCCCTAATAAGACATCCCTTACCCCCTGACGTACAGCAGTGTATGTGGGCAGCAGGTAGCGTAGCGGATAGAGTGCTGGGCCAGTAACCGAAAGGATGCTATGGTTCGAATCTCCGACCCGACGAGATGAAAAATCTGTCGATCTGCTCTTGAGCAAGGCACTTAACCCTAATTGCTACAGGGATGCCGTCAATAATGGCTGATCCCTGGCCGTGACCCCACTCTCTGAAGGTGTCTCACAGATATGCAAAAAACACACTTCCATTTCACAACACACACTTGTACATATGTGAGACAGGACAAATATAGGCACCCCCTATGGTTCAAATGTATTAGAATATATGGTCTCCCTGTGTGCCTGAGTCCCTGTGTGTGTTCCCCAGGAGGCTCTGATCATGGCTAGCATGGAGCACCCCCACCTGGTCCGTCTCCTGGGGGTCTGCCTGAGCCCCACCATCCAGTTGGTCACCCAGCTCATGCCCCACGGCTGTCTGCTCGACTACGTCCATGAACACAAGGACAACATCGGCTCCCAGCTGTTGCTCAACTGGTGTGTTCAGATCGCCAAGGTAGGACTCACCTGTTAAGGTTAAAACTTGTATGGGGGTTCGAGCACCATCAGCCACTTTCTGTCTGTGCCCCTGTTTCATAGGTATCTACTACTATACATACCCACTGTGACTGTTCTGTCATTCAAATGATCAAATACGAAAAGGTGATAAGAAGGTCAAACATATCGCTATGGAATATCCATTTACCATTATATGCATGTTTGAGGGAGTTTTGAAATCCCTCTCGCAGCCTTTACAGTAACCGTCACCCCACTGTGTTGCAATGGAGTTTGGGTATACACTGAGTATACAAAACACTATGAACACCTGCACTCTCTCTCTGGGTATACACTGAGTATACAAAACACTGTGAACACCTGCACTCTCTCTCTCTGGGTATACACTGAGTATGCAAAACACTATGAACACCTGCACTCTCTCTCTCTGGGTATACACTGAGTATACAAAACACTATGAACACCTGCACTCTCTCTCTCTGAGTATACACTGAGTATACAAAACACTATGAACACCTGCACTCTCTCTCTCTGGGTATACACTGAGTATGCAAAACACTATGAACACCTGCACTCTCTCTCTCTGGGTATACACTGAGTATACAAAACACTATGAACACCTGCACTCTCTCTCTCTGGGTATACACTGAGTATACAAAACACTATGAACACCTGCACTCTCTCTCTCTGGGTATACACTGAGTATACAAAACACTATGAACACCTGCACTCTCTCTCTCTGGGTATACACTGAGTATACAAAACACTATGAACACCTGCACTCTCTCTCTCTGGGTATACACTGAGTATACAAAACACTATGAACACCTGCACTCTCTCTCTCTGGGTATACACTGAGTATACAAAACACTATGAACACCTGCACTCTCTCTCTCTGGGTATACACTGAGTATACAAAACACTATGAACACCTGCACTCTCTCTCTCTGGGTATACACTGAGTATACAAAACACTATGAACACCTACACTCTCTCACTCTCTGGGTATACACTGAGTATACAAAACACTATGAACACCTACACTCTCTCACTCTCTGGGTATACACTGAGTATACAAAACACTATGAACACCTACACTCTCTCACTCTCTCTCTCTGGGTATACACTGAGTATACAAAACACTATGAACACCTGCACTCTCTCACTCTCTCTCTCTCTGGGTATACACTGAGTATACAAAACACTATGAACACCTGCACTCTCTCACTCTCTCTCTCTCTCTGGGTATACACTGAGTATACAAAGCACTATGAACACCTACACTCTCTCACTCTCTCTCTGGGTATACACTGAGTATACAAAACACTATGAACACCTGCACTCTCTCACTCTCTCTCTCTGGGTATACACTGAGTATACAAAACACTATGAACACCTGCACTCTCTCTCTCTCTGGGTATACACTGAGTATACAAAACACTATGAACACCTGCACTCTCTCTCTCTCTGGGTATACACTGAGTATACAAAACACTATGAACACCTACACTCTCTCACTCTCTCTCTCTGGGTATACACTGAGTATACAAAACACTATGAACACCTGCACTCTCTCACTCTCTCTCTCTCTGGGTATACACTGAGTATACAAAGCACTATGAACACCTACACTCTCTCACTCTCTCTCTCCGGGTATACACTGAGTATACAAAACACTATGACCACCTGCACTCTCTCACTCTCTCTCTGGGTATACACTGAGTATACAAAACACTATGAACACCTACACTCTCTCACTCTCTCTCTGGGTATACACTGAGTATACAAAACACTACGAACACCTGCACTCTGTCACTCTCTCTCTCTCTGGGTATACACTGAGTATACAAAACACTATGAACACCTGCACTCTCTCTGTCTGTCTGTCTGTCTGTCTGTCTGTCTGTCTGTCTGTCTGTCTGTCTGTCTGTCTGTCTGTCTGTCTGTCTGTCTGTCTGTCTGCCTGTCTGTCTGTCCCTCTCTCTCTCTCTCTCTATCTCTCTTTACCCCCATCCTCTATCTCTCTCATGCTCTCACTCAATATCTGTCTGTCTCTACATGAATACACTCATCCATAATCTCTGAAACACACATTCTCATTCTAGATTCTGCTTATACCTGCTCCGTTGAAGTTCCATTGATCCTACAGTCTTAACCTTATGGAGTCTGTCAGTGATGTAGATTGACAAGGTTTTTACCTCAGATACATACACTCTCTGGGTGCATTCCAAATTGCACTCTATTCACTTTATAGTGCGCTGCTTTTGACCAGGGCCCTATGGCACCCTGTTCCCTATATTGTGCACTACTGTTTGGTAACAAGTGCTGCACTATAAAGTAGTGCACTATAAATTAGTGCACTATAAAGGGAATAGAGTGTCATCACAACCTCTGTCTCTGACTTCACACTCCCCAGCTCCACAATGCGGTCTTCCAGTAAACAGTCCCCCCTATCGCCTTTAAAACATTTAGGAGATAATATAAACGAGTGAATTACTAAACAGCATCCCTTCCATCCTTGGTGAAATGATGGGTGAAGAAGACATCTCTGTACATCTACATCTACAGTTTTCCAAAGATCATTTTCGGCAACACTTTATTTGGATATTCCATCTGTAGGTGCTCTACAGCCTACTACAAACTCTCAGTAACTACCACTGCCCTCCCTCTCTCCCCCCGACTATCTGCACTTCCTCCCTGCACTCAGACATGCACTCAGGCAAGCACACACACTCATCCACAGGTCTCTACCCACTCAGGCACACACACCTACACTGACACACTTCTTACACACACATACGCACATACACACATGCACTCACTACTGACACCACACACACACACACACACGCACGCACTCACTCACACACACACACACACACACACACATGCACTCACACTCATCACCCACTCACCACATAACCATAGTGAATATTATTACCAGTAGTATTTATCCTGCTACCAGCCACTTTTACATGTATACTGAACAAAAATATAAACGCAACATGTAAAGTGTTGGTCCCATGTTTCAATCTTATTTCTCTCACATCCCTGCAAGTGAGTAAGATAATCCATCCAGCAGACAGGTGTGGTATATCAAGAAGCGGATTAAACAGCATGATCATTACACAGGTGCACCTTGTATTGGGGACTCTATGTGAAGGAGAGGTGTCGCGTTGTATGAGGCAAATGGTCACACCAGATACTGACTGGTTTTCTGATCCACGGCCCTACCTTTTTTTTTAAAGGTATCTGTGACCAACATGCATATCTGTATTCCGGGTACTTTGAAATCCATAGATTAGGGCCTAATGGTTTTATTTCAATTGACTGATTTCCTTATATGAACTGTAACTCAGTAAAATCTTTGAAATTGTTGCATGTTGAGTTTATAGTTTTGTTCTGTGTACACACCTACCTCAATCATTCCAGTATCCACGCACATTGTAAATATTGTTATTCTCACTGACCTGATATAACTTGCGTTCTGGTGGGTTTTTTCTTCTCATATTTCCTGTGTTTTTCTTCTCTGTTGTATTACTTGTATTCTGAATTGTTGGGAAATGATACTATATAGGAAATAGTTCAAAAGTTTCATAGTTTTATTGTCACATGCACAGGATACAGCAGGTGTAAAACAGTACTGTGAAATGCTTGAACTTTTATCAACTATTTCCTATATAGTGCACTACTTTTGACCCGGGTCCTATGGCACAATATAATGTTTCTAAGGCAGTGGTTGTGAAGGTTTTGTTGGCCTCCTAGCTGTGATTCAGGGGACCCTCAGGGGCCCCAGGAGTATGAGACCAGGGACCTGGGATAGAGACAGCATACTAGTTCTCTATACACTCTGCTAGTCCTCACTATGAGTGAAGTCATATGTAAATGAATTGTAAATGTTGTAGAAATCTATGGATCCTTGTACAATAAGTAACAGTGCTCGCCCAGAGTTCATTTGGTGGAGAATTGAATGACTGAAATAAAGTTTTGGAGATTATAGCATATTGTATAAGTGCAGGGTCATAAACAGAGGTCAGCCGTGGCTTATATGGCCCTAAGGTATCTGTGTAGATGTGTGCATGGTATAACTCCAGCAGTAAGAGCTGAGTTCCCAGGTAGGGGTGCAGGTACATGGCTGTTCGGGACTCTCCAGGCTCCCAGGCTCCTGAGGAAAACAGGTGAATCTGTGTCTGGGAGGCGAGGCGAGGCGAGACTCCTCTCTATCTTGCTCTCTCTCTCTCTCTCTCTCTCTCTCTCTCTCTCTCTCTCTCTCTCTCTCTCTCTCTCTCTCTCTCTCTCTCTCTCTCTCTCTCTCTCTCTCTCTCTCTCTCTCTCTCTCTCTCTCTGTCTCTCTCTCTCTGTCTCTCTCTCTCTCTCTCTCTCTCTCTCTCTCTCTCTCTCTCTCTCTCTCTCTCTGTCTCTCTCTTTCTCTCTCTCTCTCTCTCTCTCTCTCTCTCTCTCTCTCTCTCTCTCTGTCTCTCTCTTTCTCTCTCTCTCTCTCTCTCTCTCTCTCTCTCTCTCTCTCTCTCTCTCTCTCTCTCTCTCTCTCTCTCTCTCTCTCTCTCTCTCTCTCTCTCTGCGTCAGACAGCCCTTCACAAGATGGATTATTAATGTAATAATCAGCCGTGGGATCCATTCTAATGAGCAGATTAATCAGGGGCTGAGAGACATGGCACCATCCTCTTTATTTATTAGATTTTTATTCTACCTCTCTCTTTCTTTCCTTAGCTATATCCCTCTCTCACTGTCTAACTCACAGTGTGTGTCCTGTCCTCTTAACTCCATCTCTCCTTAGCTTTTTCTTCCCTCTTTTCATCTGTCTTTCTTTAAATCTCCATATCTCACTATTTCTCTCTGTCTTAAAAACTATATCCCCTCCTATTTCTGGTCAGCATCAGGCACACAGTCCGTCTGCATGGGGACACGTCGGTTAGCTGAGCTCACTAGGCCAGGCCGGAGAGTTACAACCATAGAATTAAAACCAGAACAGAAAGAATAGAACAGAATGTGGAACACTTGGGAAAATGGAGAGGTTCATGTTGCTAACAGAACATATGCAGTTCTCTGTTGTTGCGTTGATCTCTATCACATCACTCTCTCACATATCCAGTCCATGTCCTTGTGAAGCTTAAGCCGGGTGAGAATTACTCTCGTTCAGATGGACCTTCAATGATGGCTATTGGATGTTGTGTTAAATGAGGAAGACATTTTGGTAGAATGCATTCAGTTGAGCACCATACCTGGCATACCCTTTCTTCATGTCCTCTTCTATTACCTCAGCTGTCATCATTATGTTCACACTCTATCTACATCTGGTGATGATTTGGTTGAGTTGCCGCGTTGCAGAAATGGACAAGTTATCTTCTCTAGCCCCCTCTTCTCGCATTGTGTGAAAGACCTCTATAGTGCTTTAGAAGACTCATTGCATCTTGAGGTCCTTTTCCTGTGAAAACCTCTCTCCTGACAGCTGAGTAAACATCTCTCTCCCACATCTCTCTCTCTCTTTCTCTCTTTCTCCCGGGGTGAACAAACATCTCTGCCTACCTCATTATTTAGACCCCAGGGTGCCTCTGTCCATTGCTCCACTCACTTTGCCCATCTCATCGAGTACTCCCTGGCTCTATTCCGAGGTGAGAGCAGGCATAGTTTATTTTTTGGTGTTTATATTTTTTACCCCTTTTTCTCCCCAATTTCGTGGTATCCAATTGGTAGTTACAGTCTTGTCTCATCGCTGCAACTCCCGTACGGACTTGGGAGAGGCGAAGGTCAGGAGCCGTGCGTCCTCCGAAACACAACTCAACCAAGCCGCACTACTTCCTGACACAATGCCCACTTAACCAGGAAGCCATCCGCACCAACGTGTCGGAGGAAACACCGTACACCTGATGACAGTGTCAGCGTGCACTGCGCCCGGCCCGCCACTGGAGTCGCTGGTGCACGATGGGACATTCCTGCCGGCCAAACCCTCCCCATAACCCGGACTGGGCCAATTGTGCGCCGCCCAATGGGTCTCCCGGTTATGACAGAGCCAGAATCTCTAGTGGCACAGCTAACACTGTGATGCAGTGCCTCAGACCACTGCACCACTCGGGAGGCCCATAGTTTAGTTTACAGTGGAGCCCTGCTAGTTGAGTCTGCAGGGGGAGAATATACTCCTCCCTATGTGATGCTGTACAGTACAGAGAATAAATAGTTTCTCACACTCCTCAAGACAGCAGGCAATAGCAAACACTAAGTGCAAACAGACAGCAAGATATACAGTAGAGGTTACAGAGATTTACACACACACATGCCAGTGCACACACACACACGCACGCATGCACACACACACACATACACACACACACACAAACACAGTCACAGTGCAGAATTAAAGGCAGGGAAAGATGGATGGGTGGAAGGAGAGGCAGTGGGGCGATTGATGACTGGAGGCAGGTCACTCAATGGATGAGGACCATGCCACCTGCAGGCAGTGCTGACAAATGATAACCTGCCAGCCCCAGACCACACGCAAACATCTCTGACACACACATGCACGTACACACACACTCACACATGCGCGTGCGCATCTCTCTCTCTCACCTTGAGATGAGCTCTCATTTCTTTCTCGCTCTCTACATCTCTGCCTGTTTCTCTGTTTCTCTCTTCCTCTCTCTCCTCTTTTTTCTCTCACACCCACAACTACAAACCTGAATCCTCCGAGAGGAGAAAGGGAAGTTGTCACATAATTACATCACATTTTTAAAACAGCGACAGTTTAATTTACAACAAATGAGGTGAGATGGCTGCTTTGCCAAGCGCATCAATTCCTTTCAGCTTCAGATGGCACCATCAATTGGTTTCTAACAAACCCAATTACATATCTTATTTCAACAATGAGTTTACACAACCTTGGACACCTAGATATTATACCTACAACAGTGTATGTTTCTTCTTTGACTGTAACTGGCTTGTACTTCCCTACACCTCTTACTTTTCATTTCAACATCAACATAAATCCATAATACCCCCCTCCTCCAGGGTTAAATGATGTTCACTAGATGAGTACTGGAGACTGGAGAGAGTTCAGAGGGTTGATCATACTAGAGCTCCCCTCTCAGTCCAGAGAATCATTTAGTTGCGCTACTTTTCACTAAGGACCATATGGCTCTTGTCAAAAGTAGGGCACTGTAGGGAATAGGGGTCCATTTGGGACAGCCTCACAGTCTATCAGACAGGGAACGAAATTGGCAGTTTAGGAGCCGTTAGCAGTAAAGGAGGATGACACAGAGCCTGTGTGTGTGTGTGTGTGTGTGTGTGTGTGTGTGTGTGTGTGTGTGTGTGTGTGTGTGTGTGTGTGTGTGTGTGTGTGTGTGTGTGTGTGTGTGTGTGTGTGTGTGTGTGTGTGTGTGTGTGTGTGTGTGTGTGTGTGTGTGTGTGTGTGTGTGTGTGTGTGTGTGTGTGTGTGACCTGTCAGTCATTCTCTCTGCCCCTGAATGAAGCGTCAGTTGACTGAGACTGACCTCTCTCCCCACAGGACCATTAGGACTGAAAACACACACACACGCACATGCATGCTCCCACCCGCGCGCACACACACACTGACCTGTGGGTGTTAATGTCTTGCCTGGTGCCTGTGGTTGTTACTGTCCTCTGATTTATGTTGTGCAAAATTGAGAGGAGGAGGTTTTATAATATACTTTCATTCTTAGCATTATTTAATTAACCATTTTTTGTTGAGTGATACCTTCAGTTGGCCTCATAGTATGCCATAGCTTGTATTGTTAGGCTTTTTAATAAGTATAGTGTGTTCTGGTTTGGTGTTGTGTGGTAGTGTACTAGGACGGGCTGGGTTCAATGGCTAGTTTATTTCCAGACCATCTGTCTGGTGGATATTTTCTTTCCTTCTTTCCCTCGTTGTGTTTTCTCTGCTGCCTAGCTTCATATTCATCCCCTCTCCCTTTCTCTTGCTCTTCTCTCTTCCACTCGCTCTTCTCTTTTTCTCTCGCTCCCCTCCTCTCCCCCTAGATAGAAGCTGAACACCTGTCACTGTGCTGTTCTTGTTTTCTATCTCTATTTACTGCCCTTCTCCATCTCTCCCCCTCTCCTTGTTCCCCTCTCCTTCTGCTCTCCTGAGAATTAAGGAGCCAGCCACCCAGACTGTACGTGTGTGTCTGTGTGTCGTGTGTCTGCGTGTCTGTACCTGCCCTGTCTTGTCTCTAACTTGTCTCATCTCAATGGCTAATTTCCTTCTCCTCCTCCTCCTCTCTTCCTCTTCTCCTCTCCTCCTCTCCTGTCCTTTCCTCATCTCCTCCTCCTCTCATCTCCTCCTCTGCTCCTCTCCTCCTCTCCTCCTCCTATCCTCCTCCTCCTCTTCTCTCCTCCATCTCCTCCACTCCTCTCCTTTCCTCCACTCCTCCTCTCCTCCTCTGCTCCTCTCCTCCTCTCCTCCTCCTCCTCTTCTCTCCTCCATCTCCTCCACTCCTCTCCTTTCCTCCACTCCTCCTCTCCTCCTCTGCTCCTCTCCTCCTCTCCTCCTCCTCTTCTCTCCTCCATCTCCTCCACGCCTCTCCTTTCCTCCACTCCTCCTCTCCTCTCCTCTCCTCCTCTCCTCCTCTGCTCCTCTCCTTCTCTCCTCCATCTCCTCCACTCCTTTCCTTTCCTCCACTCCTCCTCTCCTCTCTTCTCCTCCTCTGCTCCTCTCCTCCTCTCCTCCTGCTCCCTTTGTTCTGATCCTGCCCTCCTCTCTCTTTACTATCAGTCCTATCTGTCCTGCAGGATGACTCTACTCCACACTCACACTCTCTCTCTCTCTCTCTCTCTCTCTCTCTCACACACACACACACACACACACACACACACACACACACACACACACACACACACACACACACACACACACACACACACACACACACACACACACACACACACACACTGCGAAATAGATGATTTTATCTTTCCAAGCCCCCTGAATTACATTGGAGTGGTAAACTGTTTGAGTGGCTGCCTGTGTGTGTGCCTGTCTGGATGAGTTCTTGCACATACACTACATGGCCGAAGGTATGTGGACACCTGCTCGTCAAACATCTCATTCCGGCCTCCCGGGTGGCGCAGTGGTTAAGGGCCCTGTACTGCAGCGCCAGCTGTTCCCATCAGAGACTCTGGGTTCGCGTCCAGGCTCTGTCGTAACCGGCTGCGACCGGGAGGTCCATGGGGCGACGCACAATTGGCCTTGCGTCGTCCGGGTTTGGGAGGGCTTGGTCGGTAGCGATGTCCTTGTTTCATCGTGCACCAGCGACTCCTGTGGCGGGCCGGGCGCAGTGTGCGCTAACCAAGGTTGCAAGATGCACAGTGTTTCCTCCGACACATTGGTGCGGCTGGCTTCCGGGTTGGATGCGCGCTGTGTTAAGAAACAGTGCGGCTTGGTTGGGTTGTGTATCGGAGGACGCATGACTTTCAACCTTCGTCTCTCCCGAGCCCGTACGGGAGTTGTAACGATGAGACAAGATAGTAGCTACTACAACAATTGGATACCACGAAATTGGGGAGAAAAAGGGGTAAAAAAAAAATAAAAAAATAAAAAAACATCTGATTCCAAAATCATGGAGTTGGTCCCCCCTTTACTGCTATAACAGCCTCCTCTTCTGGGAAGGCTTTCCACTAGATGTTGGAACATTGCTGTGGGGACTTGCTTCCATTCAGCTACATGAGCATTAGTGAGATTGAGCAATGATGTTGCCCTGGCTTTCAGTCAGCATTCCAATTCATCCCTAAGATGTTCGATGTCAGGGCTCTGTGCCACACCGATCTAGAAAAATAATTTCTATATGGACCTCCCTTTGTGCACGGGGGGAATGTCATGCTGAAACAGGAAAGGGCCTTCCCCAAACTGTTGTCACAAAGTAGGAAGCACAGAATTGTCTAGAATGTCATTGTATGCTGTAGCTTTTATTTCCCTTGACTGGAACTAAGGGGCCTAAACCATGAAAAACAGCCCCAGACCATTATTCCTCTTCCACCAAACTTTATATTTGTCACTATGCATTCGGGTAGGTAGTGTTCTCCTGGCATCCGTCACAACCAGATTCATCCATCAGACTGCCAGATGGTGAAGCGTGATTCATCACTTCAATTAACGCGTTTCCACTGCTCCAGAGTTCAATGGCAGTGAGCTTTACAGCACTCCAGCCGATGCTTGGCATTGCGCATGGTTATCTTAGCCTTGTGTGCGGCTGCTCTGCCATGAAAACCCATTTCATGAAGCTCTCGACAAACAGTTATTGTGTTGACGTTACTTCCAGAGGCAGTTTGGAACTCAGTAGTGAGTGTTGCAACCGAGGACATACGATATTTACGCTCTACAAGCTTCAGCACTCGCCGGGCCCATTCCGTGTTCTTGTGTGGTCTACCAATTCGCGGCTGAGCCGTTGTTGCTCCTAGACGATTCCACTTCACAATAACAGCACTTACAGGTTACCAGGGCAGCTCTAGCAGGGCAGAAATTTGACGAACAGACTTGGGATGCCACGTTGAAAGTAATTGAGCTCTTCAGCAAGGCCATTCTAATGCCAATGTTTGTCTATGGAGATTGCATGGCTGTGTGCTCGATTTTATACACCTGTCAGAAACGGATGTATCTGAAATAGCCAAGTTCACTAAATTGAAGCCGTGTCCACATACTTTTGTATATATAGTGTATATGTGTGTGCACTGGTAACATTCACTGATGCTTATTCTAAAGCATGCTCTGCCTCTCTCCACTGAAATTAATAATTGAGTGGGAGGAGTTAAGAGGGTCAGGTTGCTCAGTGACGCCTGGGTCACTATCAGAACCACAAACCACAGATCCACTGACCAGCAGGCTCTTAAACCACAGTCTCAACACATTTACTGTAACATGTTAAACCACAGATCCACTGACCAGCAGGCTCTTAAACCACAGTCTCAACACATTTACTGTAACATGTTAAACCACACACCAAGTGACATGGAGTGGCCTGTTCCAGAGTCCATGTGTTGGGAAATATAAACCATACCATGGTGTGATTGCAAAAACAAAAAACATCAAAGTTTTCTGCTGTGAGTGGAGTTCTTAATCAGTTATGAGTTTAACACGGTCAAGGCTCACCATAACGGGTGGTGGTGTAATTAACCATGAACAGTGTGGGCCTGGCTGATTTGGTGATCTGTTTCATTGGGTCAAGTTGGCCATATTTACACCACTCAGCCATCTGGTACGGGCCCACGCCTGGGACGGAAGGAATCATGCATGTCAAGTATAGATGCTCACTGCCTGTTGCATTCTTTTATTTGTGTTTCTCTCTCTCTCTCTCTCTCTCTCTCTCTCTCTCTCTCTCTCTCTCTCTCTCTCTCTCTCTCTCTCTCTCTCTCTCAGACAGCTTGTGTGCCTATGGTTATGTTTGAGTGAGGCTGCTGCAGTAACTGAATTGGCTGGGTCTGTCCACTGATTGGCTTAGAGCCTTAGGGATAAACAGTAGGTTGTCAACCATGGTTCCTTTGTGAAGAAAAAATTCCCTCCCCATCACATGTCCCGTGGTAGGACAGCTAGGCCACAGTGTGATCACCTACTGTGTTTAGTTGTGTCAATCAAGCAAACATAAGCACACGCACAAATGCGCGCACACACACACACACTCTCTCTCTTCTGGGCAGATGTCCCTGATTATATATGTATCTCCTATTTAAATATGTATGTGTGAGGCTGAATCGTGAAACTCCAAGGTGTCCTCTAATCCGATGAATGACTCATGGTTGTTGTATCAGTCTCACAATGGATGACACATCAGACCAGACACCTTAAGGACACACATAGACTCACAGATAGTGAGTGTTGAGCAGTATACTATCCCATATCACCTTCTTCACAAGACCTTTGTCCATACACTCCTTATATTGTCAGGCCTTTATCATGGCAGATGCAGATACCTCTCTCACCATGTGCCCTTTGTTGAGCCTGTTCTGGAGGGGAAGAGACACGATCCTAACCCTCTCACTGAACCTCCATCTCAGTCTGCCTAGGCTGGGCTATACACACACACACACACACACACACACACACACACACACACACACACACACACACACACACACACACACACACACACACACACACACACAAACACACCTGCCTGAGCTATGCTGGACTGCAAGGCCCCCGGCTTAGAGAGCGCCCTGCAATATTGATTGGAAGCTTCTACACACACGCACGCACGCACACACACACACACACACAATGAAACACACACACGCAGCCCTCTCAGGGAGCAGACAGGTGTGTATTATTTACTTTGGCCAGAGGAGTCCAGGCGTTCTCAGAATGAGTAAACAGAAAGAGAGCTAGAGCCAACCTCAGGGCCCTCCGGCCAGGCGAAAGACAATGAAGAAATAAAGACAGAGATAAAGAAATAAACTGTGAGGGAAGAGAGAGACAGAGGGGGGTGGTATACTGGTGGAATAAAAGATTGAGTACAAAACAATGTAGCTGTTATTCATCCCATACCAACATTTAATGCATCAGCTACTCAGGTCCTCAGAGATGGGTATAGTGCAATATGTTTTGCGGGGTGAATTTGAGTGCACAGTTCACTTGGAGCTCATAAATACTGTGTAAGCTCTGCTCTGTGTATGCTTGGTTACACATTCTTCATTCCAGACCAACAATTATATACTGGGTTAATATGATGTTTCTGTTGTGCATTTCGAGACATTATGGGTTCTCTCTCTTCACACTCAATCCCCCACTTTCTGGAAATGTGTTCCATGGGAAGCCTGGTTGATTGCTCAGCGCTCTCTTGCTAGCTTTCTCTCTCTTTCTCTTGTTATCTCTTGCTCTCTCTAACCCCCTCACACACTTTCTCACTCTCTTCTCCCTCTCTCTCGCTCCCCCTTTCCATCCATCCCTCATCCCCCTCTCCCTCCCTCTCCCTCTCTCTCCCTCCCTTCCTTCCCCATCCCCTCCCTATCTCCTTGTCTCTCTCATTCTCCCAGATCAATCATAGATCAAAGATAATGTCTCTCATTACACCACATCCAAATGATGTCATTATGACCGTGCTGAGTACTTATGATTATCATTATGATTAGGATTATTATTATGATTTCTACATTACAACTAATTATTCCGTATCCTAAAGAGGCTTTTAATGGACTTCCGTACGTTGTTTCAGTCTTTCATCTCAGCACCAGTATTATGTTACTCTGTGTGCATCTCAAATGGCACCCTATTCCCTATATAGTGCACTACCTTTGACCAGAGCCCATACGGGGTCCTGTGTACAGTAGTAGTGTACTATATAGGGAATAGGGTGCCGTTTGGGATACACATTCTGTTTCCCTACCCTGCAGGCGTTCTCACCACTTCGGCTTTCTAAGTGCTGACAGGGCATGGCTAGCAGCTCACAGAGCGGCACTCCAGGGCCTGACAAATTGAGTAGTAAATTGTTGAGCGTGTGGGCCAATTAGCAGCCAGGAGCCGTGTTATGGGGAGGGGCCGGGGGGTAAACAGTTGAACGTGATTGACAGCTCAGGCTGGAGGGAGAAACACAGAGCAACAGGCCCAAGCCCCATTCCGCAACCTAAGAGGTATGTATCAGATGCTCAACATGCTTTGCTCACATCTACTGTGATGGTCCGGGCCTAAACCACAACAACACTAGAGCAGAAACCTAGACTTCATCCTACAAGAAACATTAAGGAGACGGACCCACTGGTTGCTCTCTAGGTTACAGAGAGCTGGTTTTCCCATCCACCAAACTACCAGGTGTGAAACAGGGAAAAGACTCAGGGGGTATGCTACTTTGGTATAGAGCAGATCTAACCCACTCTATTAAACTAGTCAAAACATGATTTTACATATGGCTTGAAATTAATATACAAATGATCTCAACAGAGACAAATGTCCTCATGTGTGCTACATATATCCCCCAATAGAATACCCATACTTTAATAATGACAGCTTCTCCATCCTAGAGGGGGAGATCAACAATTTCCAGGCCCAGGGGCATGTACTAGTCTGTGGCGACATAAATGCCAGAAATGGGTAAGAACCTGACACCCTCAGCACACAGGGGGACAAACACCTGCCTGGAGGTGACAGCGTTCCCTCCCCCCTATTCCCCCCTAGACACAACTACGACATCATAACCAATCAAAAACGGTCACAACTCCTGCAGCTCTCTCGGACACTGGGTATGTACATAGGCAATGGTAGGCTTCGAGGGGACTCCTATGGTAGGTACACATATGTGACCAACTGCCTAGATTTGGTCTTATGTAGCAACATTTTAAATTGTGTTTTTTACATTGGATAAAAGCAGAGGCACAGAGCTAAAACATGTTTTATCATACACTGTATTTGAGGAATAATAGGAAAGTAATTCTGCTTTGAAAGTTGATAAACTTGTAACTTCACTTTTGAGAAAATGGCCCTTGAAAATGGCCCTCCTTTGTCTACACCCATTCAGCATTGTTCACACCTTAAGCCAGCCCCACCCATCTCTTTAAGGATTCACATGTGAGGCCATGTGCTAAACAGTGAGTAGTGAAGTAAAGATTAAGACTAAAAGTGGTGAAAGTAGTAGCCTACAAAAGGGAAACATTCCAGGTAAACAGAAAGTATCCAGATAAAAATATTTTATGAATATTAAATGACGCTTACTCAAACTCGCTTGTGATGGGTCATGTGAAAGACACTAAATTGATGGGTCATGTGAAAGAAAGACACTAAATTGATGGGTCATGTGAAAGACACTAAATTGATGGTTCATATGAAATAAAGACACTAAATTGATGGTTCATATGAAAGAAAGACACTAAATTGATGGGTCATGTGAAAGACACTAAATTGATGAGTCATGTGAAAGACACTAAATTGATGAGTCATGTGAAAGACACTAAATTGATGGGTCATGTGAAAGACACTAAATTGATGAGTCATGTGAAAGACACTAAATTGATGGGTCATGTGAAAGACACTAAATTGATGAGTCATGTGAAAGACACTAAATTGATGGGTCATGTGAAAGACACTAAATTGATGGGTCATGACACACTAAATTGATGAGTCATGTGAAAGACACTAAATTGATGGGTCATGTGAAAGACACTAAATTGATGAGTCATGTGAAAGACACTAAATTGATGGGTCATGTGAAAGACACTAAATTGATGGGTCATGAAAGACACTAAATTGATGAGTCATGTGAAAGACACTAAATTGATGGGTCATGTGAAAGACACTAAATTGATGAGTCATGTGAAAGACACTAAATTGATGGGTCATGTGAAAGACACTAAATTGATGAGTCATGTGAAAGACACTAAATTGATGGGTCATGTGAAAGACACTAAATTGATGGGTCATGTGAAAGACACTAAATTGATGGGTCATGTGAAAGACACTAAATTGATGGGTCATGTGAAAGACACTAAATTGATGGGTCATGTGAAAGACACTAAATTGATGGGTCATGTGAAAGACACTAAATTGATGGGTCATGTGAAAGACACTAAATTGATGAGTCATGTGAAAGACACTAAATTGATGGGTCATGTGAAAGACACTAAATTGATGGGTCATGTGAAAGACACTAAATTGATGGGTCATGTGAAAGACACTAAATTGATGAGTCATGTGAAAGACACTAAATTGATGGGTCATGTGAAAGACACTAAATTGATGGGTCATGTGAAAGACACTAAATTGATGGGTCATGTGAAAGACACTAAATTGATGGGTCATGTGAAAGACACTAAATTGATGGGTCATGTGAAAGACACTAAATTGATGGGTCATGTGAAAGACACTAAATTGATGGGTCATGTGAAAGAAAGACACTAAATTGATGGGTCATGTGAAAGAAAGACACTAAATTGATGGGTCATATGAAAGACACTAAATTGATGGGTCTTGTGAAAGACACTAAATTGATGGGTCATGTGAAAGACACTAAATTGATGGGTCATGTGAAAGACACTAAATCGATGGGTTATGTGAAAGACACTAAATTGATGGGTCATGTGAAAGACACTAAATTGATGGGTCTTGTGAAAGACACTAAATTGATGGGTCATGTGAAAGACACTAAATTGATGGGTCATGTGAAAGACACTAAATTGATGGGTCTTGTGAAAGACACTAAATTGATGGGTCATGTGAAAGACACTAAATTGATGGGTCATGTGAAAGACACTAAATTGATGAGTCATGTGAAAGACACTAAATTGATGGGTCATGAAAGACACTAAATTGATGGGTCATGTGAAAGACACTAAATTGATGGGTCATGTGAAAGACACTAAATTGATGGGTCATGTGAAAGACACTAAATTGATGGGTCATGTGAAAGACACTAAATTGATGGGTCATGTGAAAGACACTAAATTGATGGGTCATGTGAAAGACACTAAATTGATGGGTCATGTGAAAGACACTAAATTGATGGGTTATGAGAAAGACACTAAATTGATGGGTCTTGTGAAAGACACTAAATTGATGGGTCATGTGAAAGACACTAAATTGATGGGTCATGTGAAAGACACTAAATTGATGGGTCATGTGAAAGACACTAAATTGATGGGTCATTTGAAAGACACTAAATTGATGGGTCATGTGAAAGACACTAAATTGATGAGTCTTGTGAAAGACACTAAATTGATGGGTCATGTGAAAGACACTAAATTGATGGGTCATGTGAAAGACACTAAATTGATGGGTCATGTGAAAGACACTAAATTGATGGGTCATGGAAAGACACTAAATTGATGAGTCATGTGAAAGACACTAAATTGATGGGTCATGTGAAAGACACTAAATTGATGGGTCATGTGAAAGACACTAAATTGATGGGTCTTGTGAAAGACACTAAATTGATGGGTCATGTGAAAGACACTAAATTGATGGGTCATGTGAAAGACACTAAATTGATGGGTCATGTGAAAGACACTAAATTGATGGGTCATGTGAAAGACACTAAATTGATGGGTCATGTGAAAGACACTAAATTGATGGGTCATGTGAAAGACACTAAATTGATGGGTCATGTGAAAGACACTAAATTGATGGGTCATGTGAAAGACACTAAATTGATGGGTCATGTGAAAGAAAGACACTAAATTGATGGGTCATGTGAAAGACACTAAATTGATGGTTCATATGAAAGAAAGACACTAAATTGATGGTTCATATGAAAGAAAGACACTAAATTGATGGTTCATATGAAAGAAAGACACTAAATTGATGGTTCATATG
>NC_068454.1:26932935-26967935 GCF_023373465.1 Oncorhynchus keta | reverse complement strand
GTCTCTCACTGACGGCCATGACACTTTGTGTTTGCTTTCTTTATGTAACCAATGGTGACCTTTGAGCCTTGTGTCTACAGCTGAGCTAGTCTGATCCTCAGGGAAAGCTAGCTAGTGTAAACATACTGTAGATATACAGTACAATATATAGAATAGGAAAAAAGCCCCTGAGAGCACAGCAATTGACTTAAATGGGGATGGATCTGTTCTAGTGAATCTAATTCTATGAGTGTAAAGTAACATCCCCTGACATGCTGTATGTACTGTATGCCTGTCAACAGGGAGACAAGGTGCTGAATCTGCCACGATTACTCAGACTGTCTGTTCCAAACACAGACTGTGCCTGCCCTGCAACCCAAATGGCACCATATTCCCTAAATAGTACACTACTTTTGACCAGAGCCTTATGGGTCCTGGTCAGATGTAGTGTACTATTTAGGGAATAGGGTGATGTTTGGGATGCATCAAAAATAGCTAAGGCACAGGATTTCTTTCTAAAACAGTCACAGTTTGTGTGCCGGGCCGGGCCTGCTATAGCTGTAAGGAGACAAGGCAAGTTTGATTGCGAAACAAACATGAAATAGCAGGATTAGTCGGGCTGCGGAGTACAAAACATCTTAAGACATTTACAACATTCATAACATGTATCACGCTTGACATGCAGCGAGTGGGGAAGAGAACCGAAAGGAAAGTCACAGGCCAGCAGATTGTCAAGAGAAGAAGAGAAACAGTGAGCAGTGGATTGAAGCGGAGTGAAAGAAAGAAAAAGTTAGAGAGAGCAGAGGAAGAAGAGAGAGATAGGCAACGGGGTAATCTGGTTGGCGGTCACAGCTGGAGCCTCATAAAAAAACAGCAAACAAGTAGAACACATTTTTCCTCCCGTTGCATTTCTCTCACCACAATACAAACATTTGGATATATCCTCTCGTGTTGTACTTCTCTATATACCACGTATGCTTACAACACACATCCTTATACATATGCATAGTCTCTACAGGCCTACGCCACGTTAAGGCCAATACTGTGAAGTTGTAATACTTCTCTAGGTTTGAATATTCCATATTGCGTTCCATCTCATAACAGGTACAGCGATGTACAAAGGATTGTTGGATTCGGAGCACCAGTACGTGGACTCTGCATGGAAGATTGATGCACCAGTGTTGATGATACTGCATCAACACCCTCATATATATATATATATATACATATATATATCCATCACTAGAGTGGGTATATATTACAAATGAATGACGAACAAGAAGTGGAGACTTCAGTTTTGATCATCAAGCTGTTCAGATAAGATACTGAACCATACAGGGCAAAGTGCTCAGGAAACGGATTCAGTGATTTGTCTTTAGTCTTATGCACATAACAATGGAACTGTACTCCCATGACAGTAGCTAGCTAGCTAGTAGTAGCTAGACAGTAGCTAGATAGATACAGTAGCGAGATAGATACAGTTTGCTCTTCAAGGGAGAGACCAGGAGAGATCATCACTCACAGTCAGATTGGAGAGTTGTGTAAACATACCAAAGTGGGAGTTGATACATCTCAGAGCTAACTGCATTCCAGATTTGGTTCTGGGTCTATAAAGTATTTTTTGTTGTCGTACCCCAGTAAGACTAGCTGTCTCTATTGGCGTCGGCTAATGGTGATCCTAATAAAAGTTCAAATCAATGTGGAGGACCGAGGACCAGATTGAGCATGTAGGCAGACAGGCTGATCTAAGACTGTGGGCTGGGGTTGGAGAGAAGGATAGGAGCAGGGGTGGAGGCAGGGTTTGAATTATACAATGACTTGCTATTACAATTTTCTTGATATTTAAATGATTATGGTGGGGACCCTGATTTATTAAGGGGCTGCCCAGTCTCCCCCACAGCCCTCTAATTGGAATACTGGCTGAGGGTGGAGGTGCCCCCTGTACGGACGTGTGCTAGAGGGGGACACAGTCCACTCATCTGCCAATAGAAGGACAGAAAATGAGGCCTAGTACATACTCAGGTTGTACTACTGATGCACTAGGCAGTATGGCAGTTTGCATAACCGTTGTGTGGTTGGTTGCAGATTTCTGGGAACTTTCCCCAAATTCCAGGAAAGTTTTGGAACATTACCTGAATTTTGCAATTCTGACCAGGTGTCTCCATCAGTGAATGAGTTGTACAATCTGAGTTTGGACTAACTAGGCCAGAGAGAGGAGAAGGGAGAGTGGGAGCAGAACGGTAGGTACAGGTACATACATTGCCTCCACGAGGAGAATGCTTCATGTTATCCTTGGATCCACATTTTGACTGTACGTGACTGAAGTCCAGCTTCTTGTTTAAAATCTGAATCTAGAGGAAATACAGATATTTAATGTGGCTATTTAGGTGGGGATGAGGATGGATGCTTAGCTTATTCTATGTTATGGAAGAGATGTTTCGGCACAACATGACGAGAACAGATATGTATGAAGGCAGGACAACTGCTGATGATGATCAGAGGAGTGCTGAATGGAGATTCAATAGAGGCTTACATCCCTTTGATACACCAACAAATAGAAAAGTACTCTGAAATAAACTCTGGGTCCAAGACGTACTTCACTTCCTACCAAGATTTGGCATGTGTTTGTATCTTGTGTGTGACAGAGTGTGTGTGAGGGGATAAGAGGGGCTTGGTATACAGAGGTACTGTATACCAGTGGGTCGTTGGCTGGCATGTGGGCCCATGTCACACAGACAGACATATGTGCAGCAGACAGACATAAAATGAGAGAGACCATGCGTAGGAGCGATCTCCATATCATATCATATTTGTCACATGCGCCGAACACAACATCTGTAGACCTTACAGTGAAATTCTTACTTACAAGCCCTTAACCAACAATGCAGTTAAAAAAAAATCATATTTAAAAAACAATACAAAAAACAAATAACAAAAGAGCAGCGATAAAATAACAATAGCGAGGCTATATAATGGGGGTACCGGTACAGAGGGAGTCACTGTACTGTTTATGGGATACTGTAGGTCTGCTACTGGTACTGGCTTGATTGGAAGTACTGTATAGGTTCTGCTATGCTACATGCCTGTATATGTATCAGGCTCTACTGAAATATCCTGTAAGTGTGCATCCCAAATGGCACTCTATGACAGACAGAAGTTGACAGACAGAAGTCATTGGTGCTCTCTAGAAGGTCTGAATCCCCGTAACAACAGTTCTGTGAAAGGTCCTGACAGAGTAATGGGTCTATGTAATGAATGATGAGAATGGTGACATAAACACTCTCCAAGGCCGAAGAGGTGGGAGACCTTGGTTGCGTCCAAAATGGAACCCTATTCCCTATATAGTCCACTACTTTTGACACGGGCCCACAGCGCTCTGGTCAAAACTACTGCCCTACCTTTCCAAAGAACATACTGAATAAAGATGGAAGGAGGATCCACAACCCTGAGAAAGGCTTATAAACTGTAGCTTAGTACTAAAGAGGAACAGACATTGTATGATCCACAACCCTGAGAAATACTTATACATTATAGCAGTGGTCACCAACCCGTCGATCGCTATCAACTGGTCGATTTCCATTGACTGGTCGATCTCCAAGATATTCCTAGTTGATCGGCAAACATTTCTGTAAAAAACCCAACGATGAAGTCTTGCATTCCTATTTTTTGTATTTGTCTCGTGCTTTTAGAGGTAGGTGCAACCAATTCAGCCTCCCTCGTTGGGTAGGCGAAGTGTTCCCATGTTGAACCATTACATGTGTCTGAAGGTACAAACTCTGCCTTCCCGGGGGGCCCGGATAGCAAATCAAGTGCACTATAGGCCTACCACTGGCCAATCAGATGTCTCAGATTACCGTGTCTGCAGTAACGTCGCAGGCGCAAAAGAAAGCTACAGCAAAGTTAATACAATGAGATTTCAAAACTTTTAAAACCATGACCAGAGAGAGACTGTCAACTAATACAGCGAAGAGATGCTGTTTTTATGAATGAGTTCATGTTTAAGTTCTTAGTCAGCTGTCATGCCCTGACGTTAGTTATCTATGTTTTATGTATTATTTTAGTCAGGTCAGGGTGTGACGAGGGTGGGTATGTGTATTTAAGTCTTGTCTAGGGGTTTTACTATATCTATGGGGTTTTTGTATGTTTAGGTATTTGTAGGTCTATGGTGGCCTGAATTGGTTCCCAATCAGAGACAGCTGTTTACCGTTGTCTCTGATTGGGGATCCTATTTAGGTTGCCATTTCCATTTTGTTTTTTGGGGGTTATTGTGTATGTATAGTTGCCTGTGTCAGCACTCGGTTTCAATAGCGTCATGGTCGTTTTGTTTAGTGTTTATTCTTTAATTAAAATAGAATGTATTCATATCACACTGCGCCTTGGTCTCTTCGTTATGACGAACGTGACATCAACACTGTCAACACCTTTATTCAAACTTTTCTATTTTCATAAAATGTGCGTTCTTCCTACTTCCACTTGCGCTACAACCAGCACTGCAGCTGTAATGATAGTGTAACGGTTTTCTAGGTGTGAAGGAGAGTCGGACCAAAATGCAGCGTGTAGATTGCGATCCATGTTTAATGAACAAACGTAACACGAATCTAAATACAAAACCTACAAAACAATAAACGCAACGAAAACCGAAACAGCCTAATACTGGTGCACTTACACACAGAACAAAGACACTAAGGACAATCACCCACAACAAACTCAAAGAATATGGCTGCCTAAATATGGTTCCCAATCAGAGACAACGATAAACACCTGCCTCTGATTGAGAACCACTTCAGACAGCCATAGACTTAACTAGAACACCCCACTAAGCTACAATCCCAATACATACACACCACATACAAAAACCCATGCCACACCCTGGCCTGACCAAATAAATAAAGATAAACACAAAATACTTTGACCAGGGCGTGACAGATAGGCTTGCACTATTATAATTAGCGGCTTGGGTCTTTTGTAATATTGAGGAATACTTTTTCTGTTAATAGGAAAAACAACATGAATTAATGCGGTGCGACTCGAGTTTTGTCATCAGTTGGAAGACAGTGTCAGCGGAGGAAAGTGAGAGCGGAAGGATGTTGAGAGCTGCTCTCTTCCTCCATTGAGACCTTAAAAACCCAGTAAAATAAAATGATTTAAAAACGGATCTATTATCGGTGTGATCATATTATAGTCTGCCTCATATTTTGAAATACTTTTTTTTTTTTAAATGGTCCTAACATTGGCAGGGCGATTCAACCAAAGCCAATATGCGATGATAATATATTGGGTCTATAGCCTACGGCATAAACCTCATTGCTATAGCACTGTTTTTAATAGGTTCATGTTGCATAGGCTTACATTTCAGTCACGTTAAAACAAATCTGAGTGGTAGATCTCGACTTGCATTTAGACTCAAAGTGATCTTGAATCAGAGAAGGTTGGTGACCACTGCACTATATCTTCCTACTAAAGACGCACAATGTATGAGACACTCAGCAGCAATGGCCACACAAAGACGACAGACTCCCTCACACAAGACGACAGACTCCCTCACACAAGACGACAGACTCCCTCACACAAGACGACAGACTCCCTCACACAAGACGACAGACTCCCTCACACAAGACGACAGACTCCCTCACACAAGACGACAGACTCCCTCACACAAGACGACAGACTCCCTCACACAAGACGACAGACTCCCTCACACAAGACGACAGACTCCCTCACACAAGACGACAAACTCCCTCACACAAGACGACAGACTCCCTCACACAAGACGACAGACTCCCTCACACAAGACGACAGACTCCCTCACACAAGACGACAGACTCCCTCACACAAGACGACAGACTCCCTCACACAAGACGACAGACTCCCTCACACAAGACGACAGACTCCCTCACACAAGACGACAGACTCCCTCACACAAGACGACAGACTCCCTCACACAAGACGACAGACTCCCCCACACAAGACGACAGACTTGAGATGAGATGGATAACACGTCAGCAGACAGGAGAAAGCCCATAGCTTGTTGGCGCTTAAACATTTTCAAGTGCTGAAGGTAGACTAGTTTGTAATAACATCTGAGAGACATTCAGCCTGTAAGAACCACACAGACAGAACATGAGGTGATATACCAGGTGAATGAAAGATAACCATAAAGTTGTGTTGTCTGGTCAAATATATACAGATTTCTCTCTGTTACATGGATAAGAATCAAAGTCAAACTAAAACAGTAGCCAACACCAGTTCAGGCAACAAAGAAGGAAATCAAAACTAAAGTGTTTACCATAATCCATCCTAGCTTCATAGACAGTGAATGCTTAAGAAGAAATATTCTACCACAATTAATGACATTAAGACTAAGACATTATACTAAGACCAGAAACCCCCAACTCATCCTCCTTCCCCATTCTACCTCTATTCCAGTAACTGTATGGTCAGTTTCAAAATGATTCATCAGCTTCTTGAACACTTTACTCAGTTACGGGCACAAATAGAGGAGTTCCTGAGTGGCTGTCGAGGGTTGTGCTACTGAGACTCCTAACAGGTTTATCATAACACTGACAAAACACTCCAATTATTTCCCAGCCATCGAGTCAAAAGAGCCGAAGCAAACACCATTGCATCAAAGGGAGGATTAATATTTAACGCAGTTTAACGCAGAATCAGGCACAGATTGTGTCCAAAATGGCACCCTATTCCCTTTATTGCACTACTTTTGACCAGGACCCATAAGCTCTGCTCAAACACAGTGCAGTTTATCGGGAATAGAGTGTCCTTTTGGATGCAGACACTGAGGGGTTGGGAAATGGCAGCATAGCAGCCTTGACAACCTCGTGCCCAGACAGTCACCTCAGGTTGTTGTCACTTCCGGTTGGAACCCCTATCAGAGACACTTGCAGCCAACCAGTCACCCAGGAGTTGAGTCTAGTTTGCCAGCGGTGGTGGGAAGACACTACCCAGGGGTGTAAGCCTTGTTTGGGCTGAGCCATATGGGAGGCAAGAGAGGTAGAGGTGTTCCAGCATATTCTCTAGCGTCGATGGTGAGCTACAGAGGGATATTACAGAGACAATGCCACAAGCACTGATCCTCCAAGAAGATTCATACTGTGTATGTCTTCCTTCATCACAACAATGTCCTTTTCCCATCTCGCTCATCTGAAAAGCTCAGCTGCTACTCCAGAAGTGTTTTTCTCATTGCCCTCCTTTTAAAACCCAGCAAACAACGACCAGACAGACAGACTGAGGGAGGGAGGACAGAGCTACAGTAACAATGGAGCGACAGACTATAAACGTGGAGAGGGACACAAAAGACAGGGAGAGGAAGGGACTGAGGAGGGTGGAACAGGGGTTAAAAGCCTGAGAGGAAAGTCTGAAAAAAGGAACCAGCAGCTACAGCATAAGTCAAATACAAAACAAGACTGAGGTAGAAAGAGAGGCAGAAACAGAGCATAAAGAGGTAAAAAGAAGGGAGGATAAATAAGGGAAGGAAGAAAAGAGAAAGAGGGGGGAGGGGGTATAGTAGAAACCCATGGACAATCACTAACCTGGCCCCCCTTGGGCTGGTAATTGATGTTGTCTGTGGAGCCGATCTTAGACTTGACATTTTTGAGGTCTGGCAGAGGCTGGTTGAGGACGCGAAGCTGTTTGGGGGTGGTGGCAGGGGACTTGGGAGGGGTGCGGAGCAGAGCCACCTTGAATAAATTAATTGATGCCATGATATACTCACATTTTATTTGGAAAAAAGATGAGCTAATCTCAATATGATCTCCTGAATAAATAAGGGATAAATCCATAAAGATGAGCTAATCTCAATATGATCTCCTGAATAAATAAGGGATAAATCCATAAAGATGAGCTAATCTCAATATGATCTCCTGAATAAATAAGGGATAAATCCATAAAGATGAGCTAATCTCAATATGATCTCCTGAATAAATAAGGGATAAATCCATAAAGATGAGCTAATCTCAATATGATCTCCTGAATAAATAAGGGATAAATCCATAAAGATGAGCTAATCTCAATATGATCTCCTGAATAAATAAGGGATAAATCCATAAAGTACAATTATATACAGTGCATTCGGAAAGTATTCAGACCCCTTCACTCTTTCAACATTTAGCTAAATTACAGCCTTATTCTAAAATGTATTAAATAAATGTTCCTCATCAATCTACACACAATACCCCATAATGACAAAGTGAAAACAGGCTTTTATATATTTTTGAAAATGTATTAAAAATATAAAACAGAAAAAAAATAATTTCAGTGATATTCAGACCCTTTGCTATGAGTCTCGAAATTGAGCTCTGGTGCATCCTGTTTCCTTTGATCATCCTTGAGATGTTTCTATAACTTGATTGGAGGTAAATTCAATTGATTGGACATTATTAGGAAAGACACACACCTATCTACAGTTGACAGTGCATGTAAGAGCAAAAACCAAGCCATGAGGTCAAAGGAATTGTCCCTAGACCTCCGAGATAAGATTGTATCAAGGCACAGATCTGGGGGAGGGTACCAGAAAATTCCTACAGCATTAAAGGTCCCCAATAACACAGTGGCCTCAATCATTCTTAAATGAAGAAGTTTGGAACCACCAAGACTCGTCCTAGAGCTGGCCGCCTAGCCAAACTAAGCAATCGAGGGAGAACCAATAACTCGTTGGTCACTCTGACAGAGCTCCAGAGTTCGTCTGTGGAGATGGGAGAACCTTCCAGAAGGACAAACATCTCTTCAGCACTCCACCAATCAAGCCTTAATAGTAGAGTGAACAGACAGAAGCCACTCCTCAGTAAAAGACACAACAGCCCGCTTGGAGTTTGCCAAGAGGATGTTAAAGGACTCTGGCCATGAGAAACAAGATTCTCTAGTCTGATGAAACAATGATTTTACTTTTTGGCCTGAATGCCAAGCGTCACGTCTGGAGGGAACATGGCACCATCCCTATGGTGAAGCATGGTGGTGGCATTATCATGCTGTGGGGGTGTTTTTCAGGAATGGCTTCAGGACAAGTCTCTGAATGTCCTTGAATGGCTCAGCCAGAGCCCAGACTTGAACCTAATCGAACATCTCTGGAGAAGCTGTGCAGCGACGCTTCCCATCCAACATGACAGAGCTTGAGAGGATCTGCAGAAGAAACTCCCCAAATACAGGTGTGCCAAGCTTGTAGCGTCATACCCAAGAAGACTCAAGGCTGTAATCGCTGTCAAAGGTGCTTAAACAATGTACTGAGTGAAGGGTCTGAATACTCATGTAAATGTGATATTTCCATTTGTTATTTTTATTTGATAAATTAGCAAACATTTCTACAAAACTTTTTTGCTTGGTCATTATGGGGTGTTGTGTGTATATTGATGGGGGGGGACTATTTAATCAATTTTAGAATAAGGCTGTAATGTAACAAAATGTGTAAAGTCAAGGGGTCTGAATACTTTCCGAATGCACTGTATTCGTCTAATTTAAAACACATTTCGAGTAGCTGCCTCAGGGGACTACAGTATAACAGCATTGATTCCTGGTCAAAAGTAGTGCACTACGTAAGGAAAAGGGTGCCATTTGGGAAGCACACTGTACCTTCTTCTCCTGCAGCAGGCTGAGTGAACGTGGTGTGCCGGGGGTGCGAGGGGTTCCGGGTGTGCGGCAGGAGTAGCTGTAGCTGGGAGGGGTTCCAGGGGTGATGGCTGTGGACCCTGGGGTGCGGGGTGTGGTGGGACCGCTGCACAGCGAGCGGGAACGCATTGACTGTGTGCCTGGGTTTGGGGAGGTCATAGAAAGTTCATAGAGGTCATACAGAGAGGTTACACAAAGGTCAATCAGAGGTTGGGCATCTCTCACCATTACTCTAGCCTGGTCTCAGATCTATATGAGCAGTCTTGCCATTTTCTGTTATCTTTGGTCCATTTGAGTTGGCAAGACAGAACAAACAGATCTGGTACCAGGCTAACATTACCAAAGTATTTAAAGTTAGTCAGATGAAGAATGGCTCAAAACATACACAAACAGAATGAAACAGTGTAGTTACTCGAATGAAAGACGTAAATGAAGCCCAAACTATAGGATTGAACAACTTGATTACTAACTACTAAGGATGAGACAGACATGTGATCTTGAACACACAGAGAGACTGAGATGAGCTGGGTGAGATCATGTGAGACAAGATGAGACTAGGTAAGACATTGCAGGACTAGGTGAGATACTGCAGGACAAGGTGAGACTGAATGACAAGGTGAGACTGGATGACAAGGTGAGACTGGATGACAAAGTGAGACTGGATGACAAGGTGAGACTGGAAGTAAATCCAGTTGAAACGGGGGACAGAGTGAGACATGGATGAGACTAGATGGGATTGAGAGTTCCTCTCTACCTGTCCAACTAGGGGCACGTCCTGTTCTATGCTCCGCCCTGACCTCTGTACGGAACGCTAGAGGAGAGCAGGAGCGGAAGAGGATTAAACAGAGGAGAGAGAGATAGAGCGAGAGAAAGAACAAGAGAAAAATCAAGAGCGAGAAAGAAAGAGGCTAAGCGAGAGAGACCGGCAGAAAGAGAGAAACCAGGAGAAGGGACTTACACTTAGGTCTGCGAGGTGCGGTGGAGCCGGAGCTGGTGATTGAGGTGGAGCTCTCCTCCTGGTCGTGTGAGTGGTGGTGGGTACGCCGGCTCAGGATAGAGGTAGGCCGCGGCAGGGATGACCTCTTTGGGCTCTGAGAACCACCATCCTGTCACATACAAACACACACAAAGGAAGGCAAACAGGCACAGAAACACACACACACAAACACATACATTTAGCTTAGTACTGTATTTACAGAAGTGCACAAGTCAGAAAATGCCCCAGCTTTAGGCTGGGTATTAATTTACAGATGTGAGATCAGTTGATCAGTTCAGGGCCATATGCTAACCTTACCACGTCTATCAGTCTGTGTAGTGTTGGGGAGTCACGAGGCCCGACCGAGGAGGGACGGGGCCTATCAAGCTCCACCTCCACCAGGAAGTTATTTTTATTGTGGGAGGAGAAAGAGGAGATAAGGCGAGGGGGCAGGAGGGTGGCCGCTCACATTTTACAGGTGGGGATCTTTCTCAGTGGTGGCGACTAAGTGACAGACAGACATATGGGGAAGAGATGGGGGATATTGGGGTGAGAGATGGGAGAGTTACAGGAGAGAGATGGGTGAAAGATGGGGGAGATAAGGGTGACAAATGGGTGAGAGACGAGGGAGAGATGAGGAGATATGGGGGAGAGATGGAGGAGATACGGGTGATAGATGAGAGGGATACGGGTGAGAGATTGGGTAGATATGGGGGAGATACGGGTGAGAGATGGGGGAGAGATATGGGGGAGATACAGGTGAGAGATTGAGGAGAGATGGAGGAGAGATGGGGGAGATACAGGTGACAAATGGGTGAGATGGGGGGGATATGGGGAGATACGGGTGACAAATGGGTGAGAGACAGGAGAGATGGGGAAGATACAGGTGACAAATGGGAGAGATGGGGGAGAGATGAAGGTGATACGGGTGAGAGATGGGGGAGATATGGGAGAGATGCGGGTGAGAGATGGGGGAGAGATGGGGGAGATATGAGTGAGAGATGGGGGAGATACGAGTGAGAGACGGGGGAGATACGGGGGAGAGATGGGGAGATATGGAGGAGAGATGGAGGAGATACGGGGGAGAGATGGGGAGATATGGAGGAGAGATGGAGGAGATACGGGTGAGAGATGGGGCAGATATGGAGGAGAGATGGAGGAGATACGGGTGAGAGATGGGGCAGATATGGAGGAGAGATGGAGGAGATACGGGTGAGAGATGGGGCAGATATGGGGGAGATACGGGTGAGAGATGGGGGAGAGATATGGGGGAGATACGGGTGAGAGATGGAGGAGAGATGGGGGAGATATGGGTGAGATGGGGGAGATATGGGGGAAATACAGGTGACAAATCGGTGAGAGACGGGAGAGATGGGGAAGATACAGGTTACAAATGGGTGAGATGGGGGAGAGATGGGGAAGATACAGGTTACAAATGGGTGAGATGGGGGAGAGATGGGGAAGATACAGGTGACAAATCGGTGAGAGACAGGAGAGATGGGGGAGATACAGGTAACAAATGGGTGATATGGGGGAGATACAGGTGACAAATGGGTGAGATGGGGGAGATACAGGTGACAAATGGGTGAGATGGGGGAGATACAGGTTACAAATGGGTGAGATGGGGGAGAGATGGGGAAGATACAGGTGACAAATCGGTGAGAGACAGGAGAGATGGGGAAGATACAGGTTACAAATGGGTGAGATGGGGGAGAGATGGGGAAGATACAGGTTACAAATGGGTGAGATGGGGGAGAGATGGGGAAGATACAGGTGACAAATCGGTGAGAGACAGGAGAGATGGGGAAGATACAGGTAACAAATGGGTGAGATGGGGGAGATACAGGTAACAAATGGGTGAGATGGGGGAGATACAGGTGACAAATGGGTGAGATGGGGGAGATACAGGTGACAAATGGGTGAGATGGGGGAGAGATGGGGAAGATACAGGTTACAAATGGGTGAGATGGGGGAGATGGGGAAGATACAGGTTACAAATGGGTGAGATGGGGAAGATACAGGTTACAAATGGGTGAGATGGGGGAGAGATGGGGAAGATACAGGTGACAAATCGGTGAGAGACAGGAGAGATGGGGAAGATACAGGTGACAAATGGGTGAGATGGGGAGATACAGGTGACAAATGGGTGAGATGGGGGAGATGGGGAGATACAGGTGACAAATGGGTGAGATGGTGGAGATATGGGGGAGATACGGGTGAGAGATGGGGGACAGGTGGGGAGATACAAATGGAGGAGAGATGGGGGAGATATGGGTGAGATGGGGGAGATATGGGGGAAATACAGGTGACAAATCGGTGAGAGACGGAGAGATGGGGAAGATACAGGTTACAAATGGGTGAGATGGGGGAGAGATGGGGAAGATACAGGTTACAAATGGGTGAGATGGGGGAGAGATGGGGAAGATACAGGTGACAAATCGGTGAGAGACAGGAGAGATGGGGGAGATACAGGTAACAAATGGGTGATATGGGGGAGATACAGGTGACAAATGGGTGAGATGGGGGAGATACAGGTGACAAATGGGTGAGATGGGGGAGATACAGGTTACAAATGGGTGAGATGGGGGAGAGATGGGGAAGATACAGGTGACAAATCGGTGAGAGACAGGAGAGATGGGGAAGATACAGGTTACAAATGGGTGAGATGGGGGAGAGATGGGGAAGATACAGGTTACAAATGGGTGAGATGGGGGAGAGATGGGGAAGATACAGGTGACAAATCGGTGAGAGACAGGAGAGATGGGGAAGATACAGGTAACAAATGGGTGAGATGGGGGAGATACAGGTGACAAATGGGTGAGATGGGGGAGATACAGGTGACAAATGGGTGAGATGGGGGAGAGATGGGGAAGATACAGGTTACAAATGGGTGAGATGGGGGAGAGATGGGGAAGATACAGGTTACAAATGGGTGAGATGGGGGAGAGATGGGGAAGATACAGGTTACAAATGGGTGAGATGGGGAAGATACAGCTTACAAATGGGTGAGATGGGGGAGAGATGGGGAAGATACAGGTGACAAATCGGTGAGAGACAGGAGAGATGGGGAAGATACAGGTGACAAATGGGTGAGATGGGGGAGATACAGGTGACAAATGGGTGAGATGGGGGAGAGATGGGGGAGATACAGGTGACAAATGGGTGAGATGGTGGAGATATGGGGGAGATACGGGTGAGAGACGGGGGAGAGATGGGTGAGATATGAGTGAGAGATGGGGAGATACGGGGAGAGACGGGGGAGATACGGGGGAGAGATGGGGAGATACGGGGAGAGACGGGGGAGAGACGGGGGAGATACGGGGGAGAGATGGGGAGATACGGGGAGAGATGGGGAGATACGGGGAGAGACGGGGGAGATACGGGGGAGATACGAGTGAGAGACGGGGAGAGACGGGGAGATACGGGGGAGAGATGGGGAGATACGGGGAGAGACGGGGGAGAGACGGGGGAGATACGAGTGAGAGACGGGGAGAGACGGGGGAGAGACGGGGGAGATACGGGGGAGAGATGGGGAGATACGGGGAGAGATGGGGAGATACGGGGGAGAGACGGGGGAGATACGAGTGAGAGACGGGGGAGAGACAGGAGAGATGGGGGATATACGGGGGAGAGATGGGGGAGATACGGGGGAGAGATGGGGGAGATACGGGGAGAGACGGGGAGATACGAGTGAGAGACGGGGAGAGACAGGAGAGATGGGGGAGATACGGGGGAGATACGGGGGAGACGGGGAGATACGAGTGAGAGACGGGGGGGAGACGGGGAGATACGGGGAGAGACGGGGAGAGACGGGGAGATACGAGTGAGAGACGGGGGAGAGACGGGGAGATACGGGGAGATACGGGGGAGAGACGGGGGAGAGACGGGGGAGAGACGGGGGAGAGACGGGGGAGAGATGGGGAGATACGGGGGAGAGATGGGGAAGATACGGGGGAGAGACGGGGGAGAGATGGGGGAGATGGGGAGATACGAGTGAGAGACGGGGGAGAGACGGGGGGAGATACGAGTGAGAGACGGGGGAGAGACGGGGAGATACGGGGGAGATACGGGGGAGAGACGGGGAGATACGGGGAGAGATGGGGAGATACGGGGGAGAGATGGGGAGATACGGGTGAGATATGGGGAGAGATGGGGAGATACGGGGAGAGAAGGGGGAGAGATGGGGGAGAGACGGGGAGAGATGGGGAGAGACGGGGGAGAGATGGGGAGAGACGGGGGAGAGATGGGGAGATACAGGGAGATACGGTGGAGAGACGGGGAGATACGGGGGAGAGATGGGGAGATACGGGGGAGAGATGGGGAGATACGGGTGAGATATGGGGAGAGAGGGGGAAGATACGGGGGAGAGATGGGGAGAGATGGGGAGATACGGGGAGAGACGGGGGAGAGAGGGGGAGATACGGGTGAGATATGGGGGAGATACGGGGAGAGATGGGGAGATACGGGTGACAAATGGGTGAGATGGGGAGATACGGGGAGAGACGGGGAGAGATGGGGAGATACGGGTGAGATATGGGGAGATGGGGAGATACGGGTGACAAATGGGTGAGATGGGGAGAGATGGGGAGATACAGGTGACAAATGGGTGAGATGGGGGAGATATGGTGGAGATATGGGGGAGATACGGGTGAGAGACGGGGGAGAGATGGGTGAGATATGAGTGAGAGATGGGGGAGATACGAGTGAGAGACGGGGGAGATACGGGGGAGAGATGGGGGAGATACGGGGGAGAGACGGTGGAGAGACGGGGGAGATACGAGTGAGAGACGGGGGAGATACGGGGGAGAGATGGGGGAGATACGGGGGAGATACGCGTGAGAGATGGGGGAGATATGGGGGAGATACGGGTGAGAGACGGGGGAGAAATGGGGGAGATAAGGGGAAAGATGGATTAGAGATGAGTGAGAGATGGGCGAGAAACAGACAGAGTGCAAACCAAACCACAAGTAAACAAGCATAAAACAATGACAGTGGAACCAAAGATGACTGTACTGAACATCATTTCCTCGACAATTGTGCAAACAGATCTATACTGTATAGAGTGCCAGTCAAAAGTTTGGACACACCTACTCATTCAAGGGTTGTTCTTTATTTTACTATTTTCTACATTGTAGACTAATACTGAATACATCAAAACTATGAAATAACACATATGGAATCATGTAGTAACCAAAAAAGTGTTAAACAAATAAAAATATATTCTCTCAACCAGCTTCAGGAGGAGCGCTTTTCCAACAGTTTTCAAGGAGTTCCCACATATGCTGAGCACTTGTTTGCTGCTTTTCCTTCCCTCTGCGGTTCAACTCATCCCAAACCATCTCAATTGGGTTGAGGTCGGGTGATTGTAGAGGCCTGGTCATCTGATGAAGCACTCCATCACTCTCCTTGTTTGAAAAACAAATGATAATCACATTAAGCACAAATCAGATGGGATCGCGTATTGCTGCAGAATGCTGTGGTAGCCATGCTGGTTAAATGTGACTTGAATTCTCAATAAATTACTGACAGTGTCACCAGCAAAGCAGCCCCACACCATCCCACATCCTCCTCAATGCTTCATGGTGGCAACCACACATGCGAAGATCATCCGTTCACCTACACAAGCTCTGTCAAAAATCTCACATTTGGACTCATCAGACCAAAGAACCGATTTCCACCGGTCTAATCCCCATTGCTTGTGTTCTTCAAGTCTCTTCTTCTTATTGGTGTCCTTTAGTAGTGGTTTCTTTGCAGCAATTCGACCATGAAGGCCTGATTCACGAAGTCTCCTCTGAACAGTTGATGATGAGATGTGTCTGTTACTTGAAGTCTGTAATGCATTTATTTGGGCTGCAATCTGAGGTGCAGTTAACACTAATGAACTTATACTGTGCAGCAAAGGTAACTCTGGGTCTTGTGTGATGATTTTTGAGAATGCACTTCAAGAAACTTTCAAAGTTCTTGAAATCTTCCGTATTGACTAACCTTCATGTCTTAAAGTAATGATGGACTGTCACTTCTCTTTGCTTATTTGAGATGTTCTTGCCATAATATGGACTTGGCCTTTACCAAATAGGGCTATCTTCTGTATACCAACCCTACCTTGTCACACAACTGATTGGCTCAAACACGAAAGAATTCCCACAAATGAACTTTTAACAAATTTCTTATGGCTGCAGGGGCAGTATTGAGTAGCTTGGATGAAAGGTGCACAGAGGTTCCCATATTCAACTACCTGCTCCTCAGTCATAGTTGCTAATATTTGCATAGTATTATTAGTATTGGACAGAAAACACTCTGAAGTTTCTAAAACTGTTTGAATTATGTCTGTGAGTATAACAGAACTCCTATATCAGGCAAAAACCTGAGAAATTCCACTTCCTGTTTTTTTTCTTCTGGGGGTGGCAGATTTTCAACCAAGCTCTCATTGAAATTACAGCGTGATATGGATGAGTTTTCGCCTTCCACTAGATGTCAACAGTCAATAGAACTTTGTCTGATGACTCTAATGTGAAGGGGGGTCGAATGACACAGGAAAGAGTCGCCACTGCCACGAGTTTACCATGCATTCACTACATGCGTTCACAGGGGAAGGACCTGCGTTCCACCGGTCATCTGAAGTCATTCTAATTATCCGGTTGGAACGTTATTCAAGATATATGTAAACAACATTCTAAATATTGATTCAGTACATTGTTTGACATGTTTCTACTGACTGTTACGGAACTTTTGGACATTTCGTCATGTTATAGTGGACGCGCTTTGTGACTTTGGAATTGTTCACCAAACGCGCTAACTAAAGTAGCTAACTGGACATAAATAACGGACATTTTCGAACAAATCAAATCATTTATTGTGGACCTGGGATTCCTAGGACTGCCTTCTGATGTTCATCAAAGGTAAGGAAACATTTATCATGTATTTTCTGGCGGCTAATTTGGCTTCTGTTCTGAGCGCCGTCTCAGATTATTGCATGTGTTGCTTTTTCCGTAAACTTTCTTTGAAATCTGACACAGCGGTTGCATTAAGGAGAGGTATATCTATAATTCCATGTGTATAACTTGTATTATCATCTACATTTATGATGAGTATTTCTGTTGAAACGATGTGGCTATGCAAAATCACTTGATGTTTTTGAAACAGTGAATCTAATAAGCCAATGTAAACTCAGACTTTTTGATATAAATATGAACTTTATCAAACAAAACATGCATGTATTGTGTAACATGAAGTCATATGAGTGACTGATGACTGATGAAGATAATTAAAGGTTAGTGATTCATTTTATCTTTATTTCTGTTTTTTGTGATTGCTATATTTTGCTGGAAAATGGCTGTGCTTATTGTGGTTTGGTGGAGACCTAATATAATCGTTTGTAGTGCTTTTGCTGAAACGTATATTTGAAATCTGACACTTTGGTGGGATTAACAATGAGAATAGCTTTAAAATGGTATGAAACACATGTATGTTTTAGGAATTGTATTTATGAGATGTATTTATGTATTTATGTATTTATGTATTTCTGTGGTTTGAATTTAGCGCCCTCTATTTTCACTGGAAGTTGTCATATCGACCCCGTTAGAGGGATTGCAGCCATAACAAGTTAATTGAAATGCATTCCAGGTGACTATCTCCTAAAGCTGGTTGAGAGAATGCCAAGAGTGTGCAAAGCTGTCATCAAGGCAAAGGGTGGCTACTTCAAAGAATCTCAAATATAAAATATTTGTTTTACACTTTTTTGGTTACTACACAATTTGATATGTGTTATTTCCTGGTTTTGATGCCTTCACTATTATTCTACAATGTAGAAAATTGTAAAAATAAAGAAAACCCCTGGAATGAGTAGGTGTGTCCAAAGCTTTGACTGGTACTGTTTAAATATAGCGAATTGTCTTTGGGTTCTGGTTCCATAATATAATCACAGAATACAGTGTTCATACATATGTGTGTGTGTGGTAAGCTAGTGTGGGCAGAGAATCCCAGGCTGCACTATACAGAGCAGAACTGAACAGTCCTGGGAGATGTGGCATTTAAAGCGCTGTACCAGGCTGTGCTGTCTTTATTATTCTAAAAGAATGACTGTTATTATGTGGAGGAGTGACTGGCAGTCACGACCACAGATAATGGATGATAATTACATCCCAAATGCATCCCAAATGGCACCCTATTCTCTATATAGTGCACTACCTTAGACCACCACTGAATGATGATTGGAGGGAAGAGAACAGAAACACTTCTATGTTTATCTGGCCTGGATATTTAGTCCACTGTGACATAACCATCAGGGTGGATGGACATGCAGCTAAACAGGCCAAAGGGGATTCATTAAAAGGGGGACAGGATAGAGAAAGGATTTATGTTAGTTGATGTTAAGTGATTTTTTGCATAGAGGGATAAAACTGTGAGTTAATATGGACAGAAGAATTAGGTTCAGGCAGGGAAGCAGGTTTAAGCTGGTAAGAGGGGACTTATTTCTGACACTGTATCCAGAGTGTGTATTTTAGTGTGCTCGGTAGGTATGAAACAGAGGTAAAACAAGGAGATAGCCTACTACCTGAACTTGACCAATACTACAAAATCAACTTGTTTACCATTTCAAAATGTTTTGCTACAGTGTGTCCTACTGAACATGACCATGCACAGGTGACTTGTATTCTGTCATTAAATTGGACATTAAGTTATTGTATCGCACTGTGACGCGGTGTGTCATACTTACTGAGGCTCTGTCACGAGACTGTCTAGCAACACTGAGGGGCCGACGACCCTCTGGTACACCCACTGAAAGGAAGAGGAGTGTGGAGGAGAAGAAGAGGAGAGACAGAGAGAGAATGAGAGAAGGAAAGTGAGAGGGAGAAATAGAAAAGGGAAGGGAAGGAGAGAGGAGGAGAGGACAATAGTGAGGGAGAGAGGAAGAGAAAGAAAGAGATGAGGAGAAAGGAGTGCAAGAGAGAAAGACAGAGTGTATAGTTAGACGTGATTTAAACATTAGGACAGATTGACAGAAACACAAAAACACTCTCCCACACACACAACAGCTGTGGCTGAAGCACGCCACCCACTCTACAGTCTACCAGCACAGTCTAACTGACAAGTATTGGGCTAACAGTTACCCCTCTTCTGTAAACCACTACAGCAAACTTTGTGAGAGTAAATCTAGCCCTAACTGGGTTATAGTTTTGTATAATTATATGGTATTACTGTATACTATGAGGGAATTGGCTGAGATCCTATTTGAGCTGCTAGAGAAAAGCTCTGTTCTCCAATGCTTTAGCAGGAAATTATACAGAATATAGGATTTTGGATTACATACAGTAAGTGCACCCGTCCATCCCACCCCCTGAACAATTTAATTGGGGCAATGCAGCAATTTAGAGGGTTTACATTGAACATAGTCTATCTATCATAAACAGAGAGCTTCTGGAGGAAATGGAAAAGAAAACCACAAATGTAAAAACAGTGCACAAGTAAGATTATTTATTATACAGTACCAGTCAAAATTTTGGACACAGCTACTCATTCCAGGGTTTTTCTTAATTTTTACTATTTTCTACATTGTAGAATAATAGTGATGATATCAACACTATGAAATAATACATATGGAATTATGTTGTAATCAGAAAAGTGTTAAATAAATCAAAATATATTTTATATTTGAGATTCTTCAAAGTAGCCACCCTTTGCCTTGATGACAACTTTGCACACTCTTGGCATTCTCTCAACCAACTTCAATTAACAGGTGTGCCTTATTAAAAGTTAATTCGTGGAATTTCTTTCCTTCTTAACGCATTTGAGCCAATCAGTTGTGTTGTGACAAGGTAGGGGTGGTATACAGAAGATAGCCCTATTTGGTAAAAGACCAAGTCCATATTATGGCAAAAACAATTCAAATAAGCAAAGAGAAATGACAGTCCATCATTACTTTAAGACATGAAGGTCAGACAATCCAGAAAATGTCAAGAACATTTCAAGTTTCTTGAAGTGCAGTCTCAAAAATCATCAAGCGCTATGATGAAACTGGCTTTCATGAAGACCAGAGTGACCTCCGCTGCCGAGGACAAGTTCATTAGAGTTAACTGCAACTCAGATTGAAGCCCAAATAAATGCTTCACAGAGTCAAGTAACAGACACATCTCAACATCAACTGAATCAGGCTTTCATGGTCGAATTGCTGCAAAGAAACCACTACTAAAGGACACCAATAAGAACAAGAGACTTGAAGAACACGAGCAATGGGGATTAGACTGGTGGAAATCTGTCCTTTGGTCTGATGAGTCCAAATGTGAGATTTTTGGTTCCAACCGCCATGTCTTTGTGAGATGCAGAGTAGGTGAATTGGATGATTTACACGTGTGGTTCCCACCGTGAAGCATGGAGGGGGAGGTTTGATGGTGTTGGGGTGCTTTGCTGGTGACACTGTCAGTGATTTATTTAGAATTCAAGACACACTTAACCAGCATGGCTACCCCAGCATTCTGCAGAGATATGCCATCCCATCTGGTTTGTTGTTTTTCAACAGGACAATGACCCAAAACACACATCCATGCTGTGTAAGGTCTATTTGACCAAGAAGGAGAGTGATGGAGTGCTGCTTCAGATGACCTGGCCTCCACAATCACCCGACCTCAACCTAGCTGAGATGGTTTGGGATGAGTTGGACCACAGAGTGAAGGTAAAGCAGCCAACAAGTGCTCAGCATACGTTGGAACTCCTTCAAGACTGTTGGAAAAGCATTCCTCATGAAGCTGGTTGAGAGAATGCAAAGAGTGTGCAAAGCTGTCATCACGGCAAAGGGTGGCTACTTGGAAGAATCTAAAATAGATTTTTATTTCTTTATCACTTTTTTGGTTACGACATGGTTCCTTCCATATGTGTTATTTCATAGTTTTGATCTATTCACTATTATTCTACAATGTAGAAAATAGGAAAGAAAAGAAAAACCATTGAATGAGTAGGTGTGTCCAAACCTTTGACTGGTACTGTATATCAACAGAGCATTCGGAAAGTATTCAGACCCATTGACATTTTCCTTCTTTTTTTTTTACATTACAGTCTTATTCTAGAATAGATTTTCTTTTCTCAATCTTATCAATCTACACACAATACCCAATAATGACAAAGCGAAAACTGTTTTTGAGATTTTTTTGCAAATGTATTAAATATAAAAAAAGGGAATAACTTATTTACATAAGTATTCAGACCCTTTGCTATGAGAATCGAAACTGAGCTCAGGTGCATCCTGATTCCATTGATCGTCCTTGAGATGTTTCTACAACTTAATTGGAGTCCACTTGTGGTAAATGTAATTAATTTGACATGATTTGGAAAGGCACACACCTGTCTATATAAGGTCCCACGGTTGACAGTGCATGTCAGAGCAAAAACTAAGCCATGAGGTCAAAGGAATTTTCCATAGAGCTCTGAGACAGGATTGTGTCGAGGCACAGATCTGGGGAAGGGTAAAAAACAATGTCTGCAGCTTTGAAGGTCCCAGAGAACACAGTGGCCTCCATCATTCTTAAATAGAAGAAGTTTGGAACAACCGAGACTCTTCCTAGAGCTGGCCGCCTGGACCAAACTGAGCAATCAGGGGAGAAGGGCCTTGGTCAGGGAGGTGACCAAATAATCCTCTGACAGGGTTACAGAGTTCCTCTGTGGAGATGGGAGAAGCTTCCAGAAGGACAACCATCTCTGCAGCACCCCGCCAAACAGGACTTTAAGGTAGAGTGGCCAGATGGAAGCCACTCCTCAGTAAAAGGCACAGTTTGCAAATAGTTGCCTAAAGGACTTAGACCATGAGAAAACAAGATTCTCCGGCCTGATGAAATCCAGATTGAACTCTTTGGCCTGAATGCCAAACGTCACATCTGGAGGAAACCTGTCACCATCCCTACAGTGAAACATGGTGGTGGCAGCGTCCTGATGTGGGGATGGTTTTCAGCAGCAAGGACTGGGAGACTAGTCAGGGTCGAGGGAAAGATGAACGGAGCAAACTACAGAGATCCATGATGAAAACCTGCTCCAGAGTGCTCAGGACCTCAGACTGGGGCGAAGGTTCACCTTCCAACAGGACAACAACCAAAACAATGTAGGAGTGGATTTGGGACAAGTTTCTGAATGTTCTTGAGTGGCCCAGCCGGAGCCCGGGCCTTGAACCCGATCAAACATCTCTGGAGAGACCTGAAAATAGCTGTGCAGCAACACTCCCCATACAACCTGACAGAGCTTGAGAGGATATGCAGAGAAGAATGGGAGAAACCTAAAAATAGCTTATAGCTCATACCCAAGAAGTTGTGCGGCTGTAATCACTGCAAGGTGCTTCAACGAAGTACTGAGTAAAGGGAATACCTATTTAAATGTGATTTCAGTAGTTTAAAAAAAATGTTTTTTACAAATCTGCAAACATTTCTAAAAACCTGTTTTTGCTTTGTCATTATGTTGTAATGTGTGTAGATTGATGAGGGGGGAAGAAACTATTTAATCCATTATAGAATAAGGTTTTAACAAAATGTGGGGAAAAATCAAGGGGTCTGAATACTTTCCGAATGCACTGTATATTGTGGAAAGTCACTTTGTCAGGTGAGGTAAACCAGTATCTGTCTCCTTACAGCAAGCGGAGCCAAACTACCAGTTGCTCGGCAACCTCTACTTCCTGAATGACACTCTATTCCATTTATAGTGCACTAATTTTGACCAGAGTCCTATGGGCCCTGGTCAAAAGTAGTGCACTACATAGGGAATCGGGTGCAATTTGGAACTAATATCCTGCTCTGTGGAAATGCAGTGAAACCCTACTAATTGCACTGTAGTTCTTTCACAGCTGTAGTTCTTTCAAAGCAAACAACCAAAAATGATATAGGTTAAAGAGCCACAGATTGAGTTAAAAAGTGAGATGGTGAGAGATGGACAACTGGTGTTATATACAGAGAGAAAATAAAAAGTATTGCAGGTACACATAACTCTGAAGCAGTATCATTGACCAAACCATCTCCAACAAAAAATAAATCAAGAATGAACCTGGAAGCTGAGGAGAACAAAAATACATTTTAAAAAATTACAAATGATACAATATATGTAAAAAGTTGAGCTGTTCACAACAAGCCAACAATAAAGTCAAATTAAAAAATGTAGAGCAAATTTGTTTTTATTCTAATAAAATGCAGACACTGAACATGACAAACAAATGCAACAGAATAACAATTGATAGATTAACAAAGTAATAGTTCAAATTGAACAAAAATATAAGTTTTAAATCACTGTAAGGATGAGTTAACTGTAAAGCACTTTGTGAAACTGCTGATGTAAAAAGGGCATTATAAATACATTTGACTGATTGACTAGATGTGAATGTTGATGTTTGTAGCCACATTGCAGATTTCTAGCCTTCCTGGCCCCGGCCAGCAGTTTTGCGTTCCAAATGGCACCCTATTTCCTATTTAGCGCACTACTTTTGACCAGAGCACATTGGGCCCTGGTCAACATTCGTGCGGTATATAGAGAATAGAGTTCCATTTCGGACGCAGCCCAAGAATGATTGGTCACCTGTAGGTTTCCTCCTAGCACAGGGGTGGGCCTGGGCAGGACGCGAGTGTCGGACCGCAGTAGACTTTAACGCACTCTTCCGGGATGGAGAGGAGCGCATCTCAGCTTTCTTGGTCAGCTCAGTCTTCTTAATCACGGCTAGCAGAAGAGGGAGAGACATAGTTAAAGAGAGAAAGGGAAAGACAAACAAGTAACATAAGAAGAAAGAGAAGGAAGAGGGAGAGATAGTCAAAGAGAGAAAAGGAAGGAAAGGATAGTGTGACAGAGGTTTGGTAGGACAGAACCACTCACCTGATTCCCAGTTAACACTCACTTGAGATCTTAAAGGCTTTTAAAGATGATTATCTTTGACAATTATTATGAAAGAGAATAACAAAATCTGTCAATTAATAATATATAACTACAAAGAACTATATAGAACTGAAGTGTTGTTGGTTTCCAAGACACATATCCAGCCTAGTCCTGGACTAAAACGTCATTTCAAAGGAGGTTCTTCACTGAAGTGTCCGGGAAACTGGCCCTCTAGAGTAACAAACTGAGCAGAGATCTACACCAAATCAAATCAAACAGAATTAAATAAGCTGTCAATAATAATGAATAACTAAAAATATATATTTTTAAACAACAACAACAAAAAACAGAGTAACAAACTCATTTGGAGAGATACTGTAGTTCTGAACCTTTTTTCTTCTTGACGTCCTCCCTGGGGATATAGACCGGCTGCTTGTGAATGGGTTTACGTTCTGGTGTGGAGACGTGCCCCTCGCGCGCTTTCACCCGCCCCCCTTTAGCCTTGGGATTCACTGTCTGCTTCTCCTGCTTCTGCTGTTGGGGAGTCTTCTCCTTCTTGACTGGTGGGGCTGGGACCCGGTCGGCTCTCAGGGGCTCGATCTGCTCTGTAGCCATGCTCTTGTCATCATCCACATCTACAGTGCAGAGGTCTACGTATAAAATAGACATGGTAAGATCATCATGCAGTAGTACTACGGTCACAACACAATACATGGGAACAACACTCATAAATTGGGCAAAACAGTGTTATTATGATGATAAAATATGTCTTCATTATGAAAAGGCTGTAATAAACATGAACATGCATATGTACTATTTAATTTTCTAATATCTGATTATATAATTATTTGTGGTCACTGAAACGTAATTTATCTGTCATTGAAACCTGTATTATGGGATGATAACAGAGAGAAATCTCACCTTGAGTGTCGACCCAAGAGCTGTCTAGGATTGAGTCGTCCATGGTGGTCTCGTCTCTGTCGTAGCTCTCTGTCTGTCCCTCGGTCTCTGTCTGCACCTCCTTCTCTGGGGAGGCCTGCACCTCCTTCTCACAGACCTCCTCTGAGACATCCCCCACCTCCTCCAGACTTGCTGCCTCCATGATCTCCACCTCCTGGGACTCCTCCTCCTCCTCTTCCTCCTGCTCGTGGAGAGCCTGTGGTGTCTCAGGCTCAGGTGGAGCAGAGAAACGCACGCTGTGTCCTGGCTCCTCGCCCTCGTCGATGGTCTGGACTACAGTGATGAAGTCATCTTCTACAGTCACCACTGACTCTATGACAGCTCTGGGCTCTGGAACGTCATCCACTGCTGCTCCTGCCCCTGCCAGAACTTCACCATCTTCCTCTTCTTCTTCTTCTTCCTCCTTGTCTTTCATTATATCCTTCTCAAACTTCTCGTCTTTCTCTCCAGGATTTGTTGGTTTTATCTCTATCATGATTTCCTCCTGTTCCACCACCTGCTCTATATTATCCTCCTCCCCATCTTCCTTTTGCTTTTCTTCTATGTTATTTTCTTTGACCTCTACAACCTGCTTCTCTTCGCTAACTTTCCCCTTCTCTTCTTCTGTGGTGCTCACACCACCACCTGACACAGACGGAGATGTCGCCATGAAGTCAACCTTCAGAGGCGTTGTCTGACCTCCCGTCTGTTTAGGTTTCTCGGTGTCCATAACTGGAACCTTCTCTTCTTCTGTGGTGCTCACACCACCACCTGACACAGACGGAGATGTCGCCATGAAGTCAACCTTCGGAGGCGTTGTCTGACCTCCCGCCTGTTTAGGTTTCTCGGTGTCCATAACTGGAACCTTCTCTTCTTCTGTGGTGCTCACACTACCACCTGACACAGATAGAGATGTCGCCATGAAGTCAACCTTCGGAGGCGTTGTCTGACCTCCCGTCTGTTTAGGTTTCTCGGTGTCCATAACTGGAACCTTCTCTTCTTCTGTGGTGCTCACACCACCACCTGACACAGATGGAGATGCTGCCATGAAGTCAACCTTTGGAGGCGTTGTCTGACCTACCGTCTGTTTAGGTTTCTCGGTGTCCACAACTGGAACCTTCTCTTCTTCTGTGGTGCTCTCCACGGAGGAGGCCGGGGAGGGCCTGGCGGGCCTGCTGATCCGGTCCTTGGCAACCCCAGTCAGTTGGTAGACATCTTCGGCATCCACCTCCTCGTATGCCTCCTGGTGCACCAAGAATTTGTCCTTCACCTTCTCCCTTAACTCCTGCAGCTCTCGCTCCTCCTCCATGCTCAGGGGCCTGTCCTCCATCTCCAGCCGGCGGATCTGCCTCTCGTAGGCAGCTATCTCAGCATCTGTCTCTGGTCCCTCGTTCTCTGCCTTTCCCTCCACATCCAGGGTGACCATTACCGTAGGAGTCACAAAGGACTCTGCTGACTTCAGAGCTGAAGCCGGTTTGTCGTTTTGGTCCTCCATGGCAGATTTTTCATGGCTGATCTCTTTGTTGTCTTTTTCCTCTGAAGCGGAATCTTTCCGTCCCACTTGTTTTGCTTCTTCCTTTTCTTTGGAACCGTCACACACAATTAACTGATTTGTCTTCTCGTCTTCGGCTAGTTTGTCTCTAGCTTCAATCTTCAGTTTTTCCTCTGCCATCTTTTCCTCCAGAGCCATAGGGGTGAAGCGCTGGGGCGGGGAGTCAATGGGACTATGGAGGTCAGCAGGGGAAGGCATGGGCCCTGAGTACTCACTGAACACACAGTAACCCAACTCTTCCAGCTGGCTCTCACTCTTGGCAAGACTCTGGCTCTGATTCTGGTCCCCCAGGACCAGGTTGGCCAGGGAGTCGCTCCCAATGCCTTGGGCGTCTGCAGGGACAGACTTCCTCCTCATGGTGTCTGGGTCATTGTTCTCAGAAGCTAGTCTAGACCTGGTGCCTGCAAGGTCCAGCATCTCAGGTAGGTCAGGAGCCATGACTGTCCCGTTTTTGTAGTAGTATTTGGGTGGAAAGGGAGACTCTGGCGACTCTGACCCCTGGGGGCTGGTCTTTTCGCCGGGGATCTCTCCTGTGTTGTAGGGAGGAGACGAGGAGTCGGACGTGACTGAGGCGGCCGTCTCCAGGATCAGGGGAGGGAAAGGCGGGGGCACCTTCTCTGCAGACAGGGTGGTAACTGGGAGATAGTTGACAGACTCATCCAGACTGCCACTGGTAAAAGACATGATGTCCGTGGCCAGTGGGGAGAAGTTCCTAGGTAGGCCCTGGCCACTGGGATCCATCGATCCAATCGTAATGTTGAGAGAGTAGCTTCTCTGATCCAGGGCCAACTTCCCGGGGGAAAGCCTACATTCGTTGCTCCTGTCCAGGGCCGGTAAGGTATCCTTTTGATCTCCCATCGGACTCGTCTTGGTGTCTGGCTTCTTCTCCACTGACTGTGTTTGTGCCAACATGCTGTAGTTGATCTCAGGGTGTGACGTAACGGTTGGGGAGCTTCTTCCTAAGCTCTTCTCTTGACCTGCGGTGCTCAGTTCATAATAACCTTCTGCTGCTTGAGCCTCCTTGGATCCCTCATCTGCCTTCAGGGCCAAAGTCTCGAAATAAGACGACATGCCAGATTTGTCTTTGTTAGAGTCAGAGGAGACACCTTGACCTTGATCTTTGTCTCCAGCTCTAGTGAACCCAGACACTGCAACCGTTGTGAGGTTACTGGACTCAAGAACTTCCACTGACGGCTGCTTCTCTGAGACTGTTTTAGGTTCATCTGGTATAGACATTTTGGTAGGCTCTTTGGCTTGGCTGTTAGAAAGGGAAGGGGATGGAGAAGCCATTTCTGTTTTGGGGGACAGGGGGGGTGCTGTGTGGTACCCGCTGGAGAAAGCTGGACACTCTGGTTCAGTGTCTGGGCTGAGGCATCCACTCTCACTGCCTGGTTTCTCCATGTCCATCTTTAAGTCTGTAAGTTAAATCTTTAGTCGTTAGTTTGGTTTTGCTTCAACACTCAACTATTAATTGTAGTACTTTGTTTAAGGACAGCCATTTTAAATAGGGCCAGCCATACTATCACAGACACAGGCAAAGCTCTGCTTACTGTTGCACAGTACAGAGGGCATCACACATCACTGAGGAGGCAGGACAGGAGCATGAGGCGGAACCCACTCTCATATGGACAGAACAGAGGCATGGAACGTGATGGAACCGGAATGACGGAATTGGAATGCGCAGGCAGCCATACTGTTGATGGATGAGAAGAACCAAGCAATGAGGAATGGAATGGTTTTCAGACGAGTGACGACTTGACAATCTAATAGAGGTCAAATAATAGCCTTTCTGTCATTCTGTCAATTCTTAGTGACAAATCCTAATGATTTGCATTTAGCTAAATAATTACTTTACACCATGATTTGTCAGTGTGTGTAGAATAATTTGATCTTTGATTAATTAACATTGAGTACATATTTAACTGTTAACTTTGAGGACAATATACAATAGTATATCTTTATTACAAGTTGTTAGTATAAAGTTCTTAAGTTCAACTAAGAAATAAACATTTGAACAACAGGAAAAATGACAGAATAACACAATATCAAACAGATGAAAACCAGTGAAATGGCACAAATGAATACAATGACAAAATAATGAAAACACTCTGATAGTATTACAATGACAGCTTAAGGAAAGTTGAACAGAAAATACTGTTGAAACCAATAGAGAACGGATGATTTACATGATAAATAAATGAGACGTCTATATGGGATAGCACACTGCCAGAAAGACACTGAGTGATAGGTTAACACCAATGAGACATCAATACATTGATAGGTAGCATCAGAGAGGGAAAGCACAGTCAGGAGGATCGGCAACATTTCATTAATACACAGACACGAAAAGGCCGGCCTCAAAATCTGCAACTAGAAACTGAAAACACAAGCAAGGAAAAGGCTAAAATAAACATGTCTCCTAGCTTTCACCATCAAGCCTGTGTTGCCTTGCAGCCTTTAGCAGAGCGTAGAGCGCGGGGGGGGGCAACTTTGAGCCATTCCACCTCATTTAATCACTGATGAATTCCCTTAAAGCCTAAACGTTCTCATTTTCTATAAACAATACAATAACATGCATCCTGGGAGACCAGAAAGAGGGCAGACAGACACACCTTCATCAAGGCTCTCCTCCTTCCCCTCAGGCACTGCCACCACCTCCTCAACCTCCTCCTCCCTCCCGTTAGGGCCATCAAGAGCAGCACTAAATGCCACTGCCTGCACAGGGAGCTCAGCCTGGGCCTCGCCTACAGCCGCAGCCTGTTCTAAGGGCTTGGTTGGGGGGCCGTCTGGCTCAGGCTCATCCCCACTCCACAGCTCCTCAAGAGCAGCCACGATTTCTGCTGCTGCCCCTTCCATCTCCTCCTCCTCCTCCAACATCAACACTTCTTCCTCCTCCTCCTCCTCCTCCTCCTCCTCCTCCTCCTCTTTGAAGTTATCTGTAAGAGCCTCGACAGTCTCTACTTTGCATAAAAGAAGGGGAGAGGTGGACAGTACACATCAAGACTATGGGTTGGCAACACAGACTTGGTTTACATGGGTACAAATCGGTGAGACACTTTAAGCTCTGTAAAGGTGGCTCACAGATATAGATGCACATGTCACAGATGTTGTAGCGTATGAGTGAGTGACGTTTCTCCCCTGGCCATGTGATTTGTTTGGGTTTGAACTGGTGGATGTTTTGGATCATAGAGTAAGCAGGCAGAGGCTTTTCTTTATAATAAAGATATCAAATAATCCTGAAAGAAAGACAGATACCAGTCCAGCACACTGTTGAATGTTCCTGCAGTTTTATTGAGTGCAACTGTGACAGAGAGGTCCCAAAAGTCTTTGTCAGACTATAAAAGAACCCTCTCCTCTGTCTGTCCAATCTGCTGTGGCTCTAAGTTATCAAAAAGGCACACAATGGCCATAGTCTTTCTCTGTCACACACACCACATCAACACACCACATCAGGTCATTTTCATTCAAATGTTACTGTACATTTATCAGTAAGAAAATGCATGCATGATACACGATAACAGTATTTTGCAAGCAAAGTTGTGTGGCTATACATACAGTCATGGCCAAAAGATTTGAGAATGACACAAATATTAATTTTCACAAAGTCTGCTGCCTCAGCTTGTATGATGGCAATTTGCATACACTCCAGAATGTTATGAAGAGTGAGTGATCAGATGAATTGCAATTTTTTGTAAAGTCCCTATTTGCCATGCAAAACATTTCCACTGCATTTCAGCCCTGCCACAAAAGGACCAGCTGAAATCATGTCAGTGATTCTCTCGTTAACACGGTTGTGAGTGTTGACGAGGTCAAGGCTGGAGACCACTCTGTCATGCTGATTGAGTTTGATTAACAGACTGGAAGCTTCAAAAGGAGGATGGTGCTTGGAATCATTGTTCTTCCTCTGTCAGTCATGGTTACCTGCAAGGAAACACGTGCCGTCATCATTGCTTTGCTCAAAATGGGCTTCACAGGCAAGGCTATTGCTGCCAGTAAGATAGCACCTAAATCAACCATTTATCGGATCATCAAGAACTTCAAGGAGAGCGGTTCAATTGTTGTGAAGAAGGTTTCAGGGTGCCCAAGAAAGGTTTCAGGGTGCCCAAGAACAAAACATCGATATTTTGGGTCCATGGCCAGGAAACTCCACAGACCTTAATCCCATTGAGAACTTGTGATCAATCCTCAAGAGGCGAGTGGACAAACAAAAACCCACAAATTCTGACCAACTCCAAGCATTGATTATGCAAGAATGGGCTGCCATCAGTCAGGATGTGGCCCAGAAGTTAATTGACAGCATGCCAGGGCAGATTGCAGAGGTCTTGAAAAAGAAGGGTCAACACTGCACATATTGACTCTTTTCATCAACTTCATGTAATTGTCAATAAAATCCTTTGACACTTATGAAATGCTTGTTATTATATTTCAGTATTCCATAGTAACATCTGACAAAAATATCTAAACACACTGAGGAAGCAGACTTTGTGGAAATTAATATTTGTGTCATTCCCAAAACATTTGGCCACAACTGAATATTTTACACATAATATACTAAGGGGACGTTGCCTTCTCCTTATTAGTTGAGAGAAGAGCCACAAAAACATATCATAAATCCCACTCCCAGCTCATCCAAGATCTGTAACAATTTTCTGACTTGCTGTAGGCAGTGTAGGCACTAGGCAGAGAATGTGTCCTGTATCACTGTTCTAGGACCAGTCCTCAACCCTCCAAACCCAAACCATTAGATGATAGAAACAGATCTAGCCCCCAAACAAGCATATCCACGCATCCTCTCTCTGTCACCATGGAGCTGGGTGCCTCTGCTCCTAACTCCTAAGCTGTTATGCCGCCTGCGATTCTCAAATCCTGCTTAGAGGCAGAAAGACGCTGTTCAATTCAGCAGGCTTTATATGGCAGCGCTATGCCTCACCATGTGGCACGGTGCTCAGGGTTTTAGATGTGATGGCCTGGTGACTGTGCTGCTGCTGCTGTCTGTGTCTGTGTCTGTGTCTGTGTCTGTGTGTGTGTGTGTGTGTGTGTGTGTGTGTGTGTGTGTGTGTGTGTGTGTGTGTGTGTGTGTGTGTGTGTGTGTGTGTGTAGCAGGGCCGTGACCGGACGTGGCAGCGTGCAGCAGTGTGCTGGGTCACATCACAGCAGGGACTCTCTCTCTGCCCAGGAAGAGACAGAGAGGAGGAGTGGTGCCATACAGTCTACAAGCTGGAGACAGAGGAGAGAAGAGGACTGCTAAACCTACAGATGAATGATCTTTATTTGAGCCAGCTTTCTCCAGTGGGACAATAATCCTGAAGCAACAGAAAATGTGAATTATTATGTGGATTCTAATTAATGGACATTTTTGTAGGGGTTGATACATTTTTCATAAAGGGAAAATCAAGTCTGAAATTTCAAATCAGAAATTACAAACTTCAGAAGACTTTTTAAACCTCAAATACACTACACGTTTTACATTTCTTGCATTGCAGGGTGATCAAATGAAGATCCTACATCTGTAGCTTCAGGGGATGTCTTTGCCCAGGGAGAGACAGAGAGGAAGACTGATGCCGTATATTGTAACACTTCCAGCTGTCTCCTGGAGACAGAGAGGAGACAGAGAGGGGAGGGCTGCTAAACCTCCAGCCTAGCACAGCCCTGATGAGGTGTTAAGTAAGGACATGTTTTTGTTTACTAATACTTTAAGCCTTTGAGAGTTGTGAGAGAGCGTATTGAGAGTGTGTGTGAAGTGTGTCCTTTAAGAGATCGTGTGTCTATATGCAGAGTGTTAAGTGTTAAGTGATCGAATAATGATCTTACAACGGGTGTGTGTGTAAGGGCGGTGGTGGGACGCATGAGAAGGGGCTTGATGGGAGGGATCAGGGATGAGTTTGTCTTTGAGGGAGAGATGACAGACAGACACACAACACGCGTGAAGCATTAAGATGACACGGACAGGCAGAGAGGAAAAGGTGCATGAAACAAGTCTTAGATCATGCTCAACAATCCCCTGTATATTGCTGCAAGCCATTTGGACCTGCATGCCACTCTATTTACGTGATATGCATATGACGTTGTTTGACCTGTATGCATAAACATGTGAACACTTCATGATATGCATCCTTGCAAGTATGCACATGTACGTTTAAGAATTTCCTCAGCCCAGTTTGTATTCAAATTATGAATCAATACAGTTATTGATTAGTTATCTTTATCGGATCACTTTGAGAAATGATGCTTATATTTATCAGATTACTTTCAGAAGGTATGGAGGGCTTCCGGAGGCAACATTGACTAAAGGGATCAAATGGCTTTGATTGAGAAATAAATAGAAATTAAAACAAACTAGATCATCAAAACCTGAAAGCTCAGATTCTTTGAGCTAATTGACACCACAGGGACACACACAGACGGTAAGGCGGAGGTTGTTGGTCAAACCACAGAAAAGGTGGATCGGGGTAAAAACTGAGAAAGAGGAAGATAGAAGAAGAGACGATAGGAAGGAAGAATGGCGTTACATAGAGGAACCATGCGCGGTTCACCTTGGATCTGTCTAAAGGCAGCGGCCAGCACTGTGGGCCGAGAGGAGACCGAGCGATCCCACTCAGGGCTGAACAAGGGGTGATCATAGTATTCCTCGTCAGAGTGGTAGGGGTCATCCTCGGGCACAGACACAGAGATGGAGGGGGCGAGGAACTTGCACCTCTCCCGAGAATTTTGGAAGCGGCGGAGAGGGCAGACCTCCTTCTCCTCATCCCCTACATCTACAAACAACAGAAGAACGTACTGCAGGGGAAATTTGGACAAACACACGGAGAAACACGCTGGGAGAGAGGGAGGGAGGGGGAGGGAGAGGCACACACACACACAGAGAGAAGCACGCTGGGAGAGAGGGAGAGAGGGGGAGGGAGAGGCACACACAGAGAGAAACACGCTGGGAGAGAGGGAGGGAGGGGGGAGGGAGAGGCACACACACACACAGAGAAACACGCTGGGAGAGAGGGAGGGAGGGCAAGGGAGGGAGAGGCACACACACACAGAGAAACATGCTGGGAGAAAGGGAGGGAGGGGGAGGGAGAGGCACACACAGAGAGAAACACGCTGGGAGAGAGGGAGGGAGGGCGAGGGAGGGAGAGGCACACACAGAGAGAAACACACTGGGAGAGAGGGATGGAGGGAGGGATGGAGGGAGGGAGGGAGGGAGGGAGGGAGAGGCATACACAGAGAGTAACACGCTGCGAGAGAGGGAGGGAGGGGGAGGGAGAGGCACACACACAGAGAAACACGCTGGGAGAGAGAGAGGGAGGGAGGGCGAGGGAGGGAGAGGCACACACACACAGAGAGAAACACGCTGGGAGAGAGGGAGGGAGGGGGAGGGAGGGAGAGGCACACACACACAGAGAAACATGCTGGGAGAGAGGGAGGGAGGGAGGGAGGGGGAGGGAGAGGCACACACATAGAGAAACACGCTGGGAGAGAGGGAGGAAGGGGGAGGGAGGGAGGGAGAGGCACACACACACAAAGAAACACACTGGGAGAGCGGGAGGGAGGGGGGAGGGAGAGGCACACACACGCACACAGAGAAACATGCTGGGAGAGAGGGAGTGAGGGGGGAGGGAGGGAAAGGCACACACACAGAGAAACACGCTGGGAGAGAGGGAGGGAAGGAGGGGGAGGGAGAGGCACACACAGAGAGAAACACCCTGGGAGAGAGGGAGGGAGGGTGAGGGAGGGAGAGGCACACACACACAGAGAGAAACACGCTGGGAGAGAGGGAGGGAGGGGGAGGGAGGGAGAGGCACACACACACAGAGAAACATGCTGGGAGAGAGGGAGGGAGGGGGAGGGAGAGGCACACACACACACAGATAAACACGCTGGGAGAGAGGGAGGAAGGGGGAGGGAGAGGCACACACACACAGAGAAACACACTGGGAGAGCGGGAGGGAGGGGGAGGGAGGGAGAGGCACACACACACAGAGATAAACAGGCTGGGAGAGAGGGAGGGAGGGGGAGGGAGGGAGAGGTACACACACAGAGAAACATGCTGGGAGAGAGGGAGGGAGGGGGAGGGAGGGGCACACACACAGAGAAACACGCTGGGAGAGAGGGAGGGAT